>NW_007047629.1:82833-148382 GCF_000164805.1 Carlito syrichta
GGGGGGGATCACTGTTATGGGAACGAAAATAAAAGCCACAGACTGGGAGAAAATATTTGCAAAACACATGTCTGTTGAAGGACTTGTACCCAAAATATACAAAGAACACTTAAAACTCAGTAATGAGGAAGCAAGTAATACAACTAAAATGTGAGCAAAAGAATTGAACAGATATTTCACTAAAGAAGATACATAGGTGGCAAATAAACATATTAAAATATGCACAACATCATATGTCATTCAGGAATTATCTATTAAGGCCACAGTGGGATACCATGACATACTTATTAAAATGGTTAAAAGCACACTGAAAATACCAAATGCTGACAAGGTTGTGGAGCACTGGGGATTCTTATTTATCTCTGGTAGGAATGCAAAAGTGGTACAGTCAAGTTGGAGGATGGCTTGGTGGTTTCTGACAAAAATAAATATAGGTTTACCATATGATCCAAAAATTGTGTTTTATGGTAATTTGTTGAAAAGTCTATGCAAACACCTGCACATGAAGGTGCATAGCAGTTTTATTCATAATTTGCTAAAAATTGGAATCAATCAAATTATCCTTCAATATAAGAAATGGGTAAACGCACTGTGGTACATTCTAAGTATGGTACATCTATACAATGGAATATTATTAAACAATTAAAATAAATGAGTTATTTCTTTTAATTAATAAGCCTTGATAAAACATGGAGAAACCTAACATGCATATTGACAAGTGAAAGAAGTTACTCTAAGTAGAGTGCATACTGCATGATTTCAATTACATGATATTCTGCAAAAGGTACAACTATGGAAACAGCAAAGAAAAAATGTTCCCAGGAACTTGTGGCAAGGAAGGGAACAAGTGAAACACAGGAGACTTTTCAGGAGGTGAAAGCATTTTGTATGACACTGTAATGGTATAAACACCCATAGGATATACAATACAGAGTGAATCTTAATGTAAATTATGGACTTTAGTTAATAATAAAGTATCTTTGGGAGGCTGAGGTGAGTGGATTGCCTGAGTCCGCGGGTTCGAGACCCGCCTGGGCAGCGAGACCTCATCTCTACAATAAATCAAAAAATCGGCCAGGCGTGGTAGCGCATGCCTGTAAATCTGGCTACTTGGAAGGCTGAGGCGGAAGGATTGCCGGAGCCCAGCAGGTGACGCTGCGGTGGCCGGGAGCGGCCACTGCACTCCAGTCTGGGTGACGGAGTGAGACTCCCACTCAAAATAAATAAATAAAATTAAATAAAATAAATAATAATAATAAAGTATCAATATTGGCTCATCAATGTACCACACTAACACAAGACACTAATGATAGGGGAAACTGGCTAGGGACCACGAAAAGGAAGTGGGGTGAGTGAAGAATGTAGGAATTCTCTGTAGTTTCTGTTTGACTTTTCTGTTAACCTAAAACTACATTACAAAATAAAGTCTATTCATTTTTTTTAAGTTCAGGTAGATTGCTGGTTACAAAATAAATATATAAAAATCAGACGCATTTCTAAGTATGAGTGACATTAAGAATACAATTCGCTTTTTTTCTCTCTCTCTCTCTTCCAGGCCCAGGTGCATCAGGAGCTGCCGGTTACAGTGCAGACATGGCCAAGCCTAAGAACTGCACCACACATTTCCAGTCCTGAAAATGGCACAGATATGGCATCAAGAAACCCCGATTACAAAGATATGAGTCTCTTAAGTGGGTGGACCCCAAATTCCTGAGGAACATGCACTTTGCCAAGAAACACAAAAAGGGCCTGAAGAAGATGTAGGCCAACAATGCAAAGGCCATGAGTACATGTCATGAGGCTACCAAGGCCCTCAAAAAGCCCAAGGAGGTTAAGCCCAAGATCCCAAAAGATCCTAGCCACCAGCTTAATCAACTTGCCAATATTACCCACTCCAAGCATGGGAAGTGTGCTAGTGCCCCATGGTCAAGGATCACAGGCTCTGCTGGACAAAGGCCAAGGATCAAGCTAAGGCCCAGGTTGCAGATTCAGCAGCAGCTCCAGCTTCAGTTCCAGCTCCTGCTCAGACTCCCAAAGGGGTCCAGGCCTTCACAAAGGTTCCAGAGTAGAGGCCTCTGTCTGCCAACATGAGGACAGAAGAACTGCTGTGACCCCTAGGATGCTGTCTGCGTGGGGCTGGTGTCCTCCTGTGCTATTTGTACGAATAAACCTAAAGCAGAAAAAAAAATACAATTCAATTATAATAGCATCAAAAAATACTTAAGAATAAATTTAGCAGGAGAAATTCAAAATACACACTGAAAATGAGAAAACTTTGCTGACATACATTTTAAAAGATATAAATAAATAAAAAGACATTTCATATTTATGCATTAGAAGAACCAGGACAGGCACAGTGGCTTATGCTTGTAATTCAAACACTTTGCGGGGCTGAGGCATAAGGATCATTTTAATGGAGTGCCTAACCAGCCTGGTGAATATAGTGAGACGTGTCTATTAAGAAAAGAAAAAAGGGAAAAAAAAGTACAAATGCCTAGATTTCATGTCCTGGAGTAGAATCACTGGAAATGGGGTCCAGAAATCTGTATTTATAAAAAAGTAGAATCAATATTGTTAAGATAATAATTCATTCCCAAATTGATTTATAGATTCATCACAATCCTCATGAAAATTCTAGTAGGATTTTTGTTTTTGACAGAAATTAACAAATAAATCCCAAAATTTATATGGAAGTAAAAACCAAAAATAAGAGCAAAGTTGCAGAATCTTTACTTTTCAGTTTCAAAATGTATTATAAAAAAGAATAGCCTGGTATTGACATATAGACATATAGATTAATGGAAAAGAATTTAGAGCCCCAAAATAAAGCCTTATATTTTAGTCAACTGATTTTTTACAAATGTACCAAGGCAATACACTGGAAAAAGTATAGTCTCTTCAACAAATGATGTTAGGACTTGGATATCCACAAGGTCCTAGCTTGTCTCGAAGGTCTCTGAAATGCCTTTTGGGGTCATTCTCCCATTGTCTTAGTGAATAGAACCTAACTTCCTTTTATCCTCGTTAATCTCTTTAATTAGTGGTCACTTGGACACACTCTTAGTTTTTTTTTTTTCCCCTACTTTCTACATGGCCAGACTGAGAGCTTTCCAAATCTTTGTTTTGCTTTCCTTAATTATAAGTTTTCTATTTAAATCATTTATCTCTTCTGTCATTTTACTTTAAGTCTCCAAAAGAAGTCATGCAGGGCCAAGAACACTTTGTTGCTTATATATTTCCTCTGCCAGATATCCTAGTTCATCACTCTTAAGATCTGCCTTCCACAAAGTTCTAGGATTCTGCCAAGTTCTATGTAATTGTATAACAAGGATGACCTTTATTCCAGGTTCCAATACCTTCTTGCTCATCTCAGTTTGAAGTGTAATCAGAATAGTTTTTGCCATTCATATTTTTACCAACATTCTGATCACAACACTTACATGATACCTAAGAGGATTTTGTCTTTCCCTACAGCTCTTGTCTTCTGAGACTTCACTAGAATTATCCTTAATGCTCCTGTTACAGCAATCTAGGCTTTTTCTAGCATTAAACAAAAATTAGAGGAGACCATTGTTTTGGACAAAATTCCTGTTCTAGACCTTAACAGAACAGATAAAAAATAAAAATGGAGTCGCCCATGCTAAAGTTCCACTTCACCAAACCAAAACTAAGTTTTTATTGGACCTTCTGAGAACCCACCAGAGAAATGACAGACAAATTCCTAAATAGGCTAGTTTCAAACTTCAATCAGCATGATAGTGAAGTTCACTCTGTTTTAATCTTTACAAGAAGTAATTTGATGTTAACAAATCAGTTTTTAAAAATTGTTCTGTCATCTTCTTCTTGCTTTCCAAAGAAAATTACTTTGAAATGGCCAATTTTCTTTTTTTTTCTCTCTGTTTCTGCTTTCTTCAGACCTTTTCTGTCTATAAAACTAATCCCATCTGTTACTGGTAAAAATTGGTTTTACCCCCAAAATGTGGTTCGTCTGGTGTCATGAAGTTAATATATAAAACCAAAAGTGAGGGTCAAACAGGGCAGGCTTCATTTTTGTGGCCATAAATGGAAAAATGAGAACATGGTTCACAAATCAATTTATCACCAGGTAAGAGTTGAGGGAGTTAAAGTACAGTGTTTGTTTAATGAATGGGTTGGACATTTAAAGCAAGGAAGAAATATTCATGTCTTTTCCAGGAATGGACACAGATTTCCCAGAATTTGAATCCTTCCTTCCCTTCCTTCCTTCCTTTCTTTCTTTCTTTGTTTTATTTTTCAGTGCTTCCCATCATGGCTGCTGGGTGGTGTGTCATTTTGTATAGAAAGCATATTATAATGATTTTTCAGAGGTTAAATGGACAGCCATTTTGAATTTCACTGGGCTAGCTGGTTTGATCAAAAGGGAGCATCTGTCCACAGGCCTGTCTGTTTCTTAGAGATACGCAGGATTAATTTGGGGTAGAAGTTCAGCTATGTCATGTAGGCATTACAATGAGTATCATTTCTGCGCAAATCATTAGAAAATTTATTCTACTTTATAGAATCAAGTGTTTTCTGACACTAGAATTGCAATAAAAGCAAATTAAGGCCATTAAACTAAATCTGCAATTTTGACTTTTGAAACTAGCCTTCTCTTCCAAATTCTTCCAGCCTCTACATATTACCCAGTTCCAAAGCTGCTTCCACATTTTTGGGTATTTGTTATAGCCACAGCCCCATCTCTCACTACTAATTTTCTGTCTTGGTTTGTTTTCTGCTGTTATACCAGGATACTTGAGACTGAGTAATATATGAAAAAACGGAGATTTATTTCTTACAGTTATAGTGGCTAGGAAGTCCGAAAGAGAGGGTCTACATCTAGTGAGAGCCTTTCTGTTGTGTTATAATATGGCAGAAGGCATCACATGGTGAGAGAACACATGATGGGAGGAAGGAGGGAAAGAGAGGGAGAGAGAGAAATGTAACACACAGGCCCAAGCCTTTTATAATTGGCATTAACCCATTCATGAGAGTGGAGCCCTCAGGACTTAAACACCTACCGTTAGGCCCCCAATTCCCAACACTTGTATTGGAGAGTAAGTTTCCAATACATTTTTTTTGGTGGGTCTATAACTAGAATGAGCAGACTGATATATGACAGGTCCTATGTGGGCCCACCTCAAAAAAGAAGGGATAAGAATTGGGCTCTGGGCATTACTAGTGTTATGAAACAGAGTAGATGCCAAAATAACACCACATTCTATCCAAGTTACCCTTTTCAAAGTGTAATGTTTAGCCTTCACCAAGAATCTGGTGGGATACATTTAATAGAAAGTAAGAATTCAGTTTAGGATTTAACAAATCAAGACACGGGTGATGAGATAAGCTTCCCTCTCACATCACCGCAGTGGTGTTACAGAGGCCCCTAAAATTTTAAAATTCAGTCTAGGAAAAGAGAGGGCAACCAAAGACAGAAAGGGGGAAACATCTGAACATCCTGAATGTGATTAAATTTCAAAATAAAATACCTGAAAAATACCTAAATTTATTTTTACTTAAAAATGACTAAGTTATCTGATCAGGCAAAATAAGGACCTCGAGACAGAAATCAAAGTGAATTATACAGAAAATAAAGGAATGCAGACTTGAGAAGCTTTTAGAGCAGCCATTCTATTCTCCACTGAGATTTTCAAACTTTAACTCTGAGAATAGCTAACCTGAGATTTGTGTGAGGATACACTGGTGGTCATTTAATCCCTACATATCCTTTGTAAATCTAAAAATGCCAGAACCAACACTAGTAATGAACTACCAGAATGGGAGTGAGTCACATAAACAACTCATTGCACGTGCAAGACCTAACAAGAAAACCTGAGTGCTCGTTACTTACTTATTTTAATAATTTACAAATTGAGTGCAAAGGTTTACTTCTACAAACAATGATTATAAATTAAAGATCTTTCAACTATCTTGCCCCTGACCTTTGGAATTTGGTTAAATAATGTCTATTTAGATTTTCAGACTGACACAGGCAGAGGAACATTGTTTCAAAACATTATTTTGAAGCTCCATGAATTTTGCAAAAATTAGCATGCATTAAAATTGTAGTATGTTTATACATGTGAATTAAAAAATTGATAAATAAACAAATGTTAACTATCATCTATGATCTCACATTTTGACTTGGATTGGAAATTCACACGTGTGACACAGTGGTATGTACTTAGGCAAGGATGATATTTCTACAGGAAAAAAAGTGGGAGTAATTATTTAAAATTGAACATTTGGAAAATTTTTCCATTACTAATTCTGTGACAAAACATGAACTGGCAAAGAAAAAAAACCTTTAGAAAACCATAAGAAAAAAGTGTCTGTTACACTTTTACTTATAGCTTGGTACTTAGTATAAATACTAACAAAAATTTCTAGATCCTTCATGAAAAATATATTGTATTGCACTGATAAAAGTAATCAACATTGAGAAAGATAGAAATTGGACAATGGAAGATTAAAGAGAAATGTTGAGAGGAGAAAGAATTGGAGGGAAAGAGAGATAAGGAAGAAAGGAAGGAAGGAGTTCTAATTTATCCTTCTGCTATAAATTAAATTTCGCTCCTCAAATCTTAGGGGTTCTTCCAAAGCAACGGCTTCTTGATTGGCATATAATAATGTTTTAGGGGAAATGGTCAATGTAAAAAATTCTCTGCTCATAAAACAAAATAGTTTGTTCAGAATATTAAGGAATACTTATAAGTAGATACTTATAAGTAATAGATGCACTTTCCAATTTTGGAATTGGCCTTGAAATTCTTCATTGCATTAAAAAATGGTTTGATGAACACTTTAGCTTCAATATTATCAGTTCTCTGAGTACACGATATAGCCATATTTTATTGTATTCTCAGTTAGGACTCTATGGAAAAGAAGTTATAGGAAGTCTGAGTAATTTTTTAAAAAAACAAAGTCACCTTTATTTCTTGCATAAGAGAAAATCTGAAGTAGATATGAATTCAGTGGCTCACCTTCATCAAGGTCTCTAATAGTCACAGATAGCTGCTAAAGCTTTGCACAGTATGTAAACCACAACAAGCAGAAAGGATGGGTGGCAGTGCTGCCTTACCAGTTTCTTTTAGCAGAAAATCAAGAAAATTCATAGAAATTCTCCAGCTTGAGGGGTAGAAAGAACTGTCAACTAACCAACAGTGTTGACAGGTTTTCTAAAGTTGATTTTCATTGTTCTAAGATCCTTATTATGAAAAAATCAGATTCAAGAGTTCTACTACTTAATAAACTGTAAGGAACTTAACTAAATATTCAAAGAATGAGGTAATCTTTAGGTTATTACTTTGTATTATTTTCAGTAATTATATGCAAAGGTGTCTGGCATGGCATACCTTTTCCTTTAAGGACTGGCTTCCTGGCAGGGTGTGGTGGCTCAAGCCTATAATCCCAGCACTTTGGGAGGCCGAAGCGAGAGGACTGCCTGAGCCCACAAGTTCGACCAGCCTCATCTCTGCAATAAATCAAAAAATTAGCCGGGCATGGTGGCATGTGTCTGTAGTTGCTGCTACTTGGAAGGCTGAGGTAGAAGCATCGCTTGAGCCCACCCTCATGACACTGCACTCCAGCCTGGGCAACAGAGTGAGACTCTGACTCAAATAAATAAGTAAGAGCTGAGTTTCCCTCAGCATGTGTGTCTACCAGGAACAGGCACTTGGCCCAAGGGTGTGCAAACATCAGTGGCTTGTGACCACTCTCTGTGATCTGACCAATAAGGTGAGTTGGGCTAACAGTTTTTCTCCAGAGAAATTAAAATTTTTAAACAGAAGCAGAAATGGTCACAGTCATGCATGTGAAAGTGTTCCACACAGTTGAAATGAACCCATGGTAGGTAATATGCACTTGTAAGAAAGGTTATGGTGAAGCAGAAGATTATAGAGGGCATTGTGAGTGCCTAGAACGCATCATTTAAATTTTTTTTCTGCAGGGTTCAAGAAACAGTAAGTTAAAAAACATCAGCCATAGCAAGTTGCCTACAATAAAGCACTAGGAAGAGTAAGGCAAAATTTTCAGAAATAGTTATTTATTTTATAATTAAGGATGATAAAATGCTATTTATTCTAGTATTTGAATAAATGTTGACTTATAAGCATGAATCCACAAAACAAACAGTGTTAAATTGCAACTAACTCACCCAGAAAATTAAAAAAATTCATTGCTGAATGACAATGGTATTAGAAGTTCATGACTTAGTGTTTCATATAAACGTAACAAGTTTTGCTAGGTAGGAACTGAGAAATCCCTTTACAGAGAAGAACACTGAAACACATTTTTCAAGCCTACAGTAGTAGGCTTATAAAAGTGCCAAATTGGCTTCCTAAATACTTTGAATGTTTATCCTCTAGTTTTATGTGGTTTCTTTTTCATGTTTCACAATATTTCCACATGATCAGCAATCTGGAAAATCTCTCAGCTTAGAAATAATTTTTCTTTTTCCTCACTGACTTCACATATGGGTGTTCATCAGAACTGTTACCGGGGGAAAGTAAATGAAATAGATCAAGAAATGTTGGAACATATCTTCGAGGCCAAAATAAATAAATAAATAAAGTGATCACTGCCATTGGATCACATCAATGCATCTTCCAGTAAATTATTAGATGACTCAGGTAAAATAAGTTAATCAACAATGTTAAAGATTCTCAACTTGCCTATAGAAGAACTCGCAGGCCTCTCTCTATTTATGGCTGTTTCTGTTTCGGGCTGAGTATTCTGGTGACAACAGGACCAGGCAATCAAGGCGCCATTTCTTATCTTAAAAGTATCTGGTAGAAAGAGTGATTTCATCAAATTCAGGGGGAACTTGTGGATCTCACAGGAATCTATGCAGGCACCATGTAGGAGATTATTTAGATTCTTAAGTTATGATTCATATTTGAGAATGCCATGGGTTTGCTCTTGCCTCCAGAGACAGGTAAAGACAGAATGACCTTCATGGCTCAGCATCTGTGGCAAGGAAAGGTCTCACACACACACACACACACACACATACACACACCAAGAAACTATTTTTGATAACTTGAACACAGAAAGATCAGCTTAGCTCTTTGTGAGCTATTTAAAACCTGCTCTGGATTCTCAGACAACACCAGCTCACCAGCTCTTCTGATTACAGGTTACAAGCCAAGTGTTAAAGGTCTGTGCAGTCCCCCACCCCACAGCCAGGGCACCCAGTGCTATCCACCTTGATAGTGAAGTCCAGATGTAACAGAATAATCTCCATAAATATCTGTGCATGGAAGTGGGTATAATTAACCCCATTTAAGAGAGCTGCCAATAGGCTCCTGGTCTGGTATTATCAGGAGAATCTATATAAAATCTTTCTAGCTTAGCCACAACTCTCAGGACAATCCTGACAGACTGCAAAGACAGTATTGGATGAAATAAGATACATCTTGAGGAGCATGAGAGGGCAGTGGTTAAGTTAATAGACCTCAGAGCCAGACTGGCTATGACCTTTGGTGCTATGCTTAATTGTACTACGCCTCAGTTTCCCCATTTTAGAATGAGGCTGTTAGTAATATGCACACCACAGATTTGTTGTGAGGACAAAATGTTCTTAATATTTGCAAAATGATGAGAACCATTTTCTGGAACATTGTGAGTCCATCGGAAATATTACATTATTAGTGCAATTCAGGAGATCATGTTCTCCACAAAAACTTATTCCCCATACAAAAAGCAGCTCAAAGTTAAATATTTCTTCTATATAACAAACAAACATTGCTCTTTTATGACACTATTGATCTATCTGTTTGCTCTAGAATAAAGAGTAATTATGAAATAGTGAGTGTGAAGGTTTGCAGTTATAGATATTGAGTATGCAAAAGGCTATAAGTAACTTTTATTTCTGTATAACTTAAATGAGTTTTACCCTCAAGTTCCAATTTTCATCTGTGATAGAATAGTCATTCTTGTTGATCCACTATAGCTTAGTCACTTTCAGTTTAAAACTTAGCCTCTTGTAAATATCCTACCTCTCCCCTGTTCTTGCTTCTTTTTTCTGTAGTAAAGTTCCTAGGATTGTATGAGTTCTTGGGAGATTTGTATTGTGCCTGTGGGACAGGAAGGGACCTCTCTCAGGTTTGACAGCAGCTAGAGTGGAGCTTGAGCTACCTGACCTTGGACATCTTTCTGTGTCTTTACTATCTCCCATATATGTCCTCAGCTGGTATATCACAGAGTCTGTTGCCTCAGCATGCATGGTTCACCCTGCAGACCCTACTAGATGGTTCTATTACTGTAGCTCTGGGCTCCCCAGGCAGATCTTAATTCTTACCACAAAAGATTTGTGGGAGATGGGTGGATTAGCTCTTACTCTCTTTGCCCAAACATGCCACACGCCCATTTCTACTGAAGCTGTGTTTTGTTGTTATTTTTGTTGTTGTTGTTGTTTTGGTGCTATACTATATTTGCCATCTATTGTTGCATAACATATTACCCCAACACGTATTGGTTTAATACAAAACTTATATATTATCACAGTTTCAGTTGGTCAGGAATCAAGGGGAGTCTTAGCTAGGTGGTTCTAGCACAAGTCTCTCATAAGGCTACAATTAAGTCAGTCAGTGCTACAGTTATCTGAAATTTTGGCTGGGGTTGGAGGATCTGCTTCTAAGCTCACCGGTGTGGCCATTCACAGGAGGCTTCGGTCCTCACTAGCTGTTGGTCAGACATGTCAGTTCCTCGTCACGTGGGCCTTCTTGCAGAGTTTCTGAGGGCTCCCTAGGACATGGCAGCTAGCATTTCCCAGAGTAAATGATGTGAGAGACAGAACAAGCAGAGACACATTGTCTTTTATGATCTGGCCTCAGAAGTCGTATGCCATCACTTCTGCCATATTTTATTGGTTACATTGATGCGACATGGAGGGTGGAAATCGCTGAGGGGCATCCTGGAGGCCACTTTATCTTGAATATTCTGTCAGGTTTCTCTTCTCCCAGGATTCCATGTGGGATGCAAAGTCCAAGTCATTCCTCTTTCTCATCCTAAAATCCACAGGAGATAATACAGGCTTTGGAGTTTATTATCTGCGTTCTAATTCTGTTTCAACACTTATTAACTGTATGACTATGAGCAATTTACTTGATATTGTTTTCTCAAAGTTGAGATCATGCATACAAAGCACTTAGAATAGCCTGGAATATTTTTATTGCTCAGTAAATATCATCATCATCATCATCATCATTGGTAATCACAATGTTTTTTTTTTTCTTTCTTTCTTTTTTTTTTTTTTTTTAATGCATCAGGGTCTCACTCTATTGCCCAGGCTGGAGTATACTGGCACAATCACAGCTCATGGCAGCCTCCAACTCCTGGGCTCAAGCAATCTTCCTATCACTACCTCTTGAGTAGCTGGGACTACAGGTGCACATCACCATGCCTAGATAATTTATTTTATTTTAATTTTTTTTTTGTAAAGACAAAGTTGTACTATGTTGCTTAGGCTGGTCTTGAACTCCTGGGCTCAAGCGATCTACCTCCCAAAGTGCTGAGATTACAGGAGTGATCCATTGTACTTGGCTGGTACTCACAAAGATTTCAGTCAAGAAAGGGAAAAATGGGAAGGCAAGGAGCAAGGCCTCACATTGTACTAAGATGTCTAGCTCTGAAGCTGGAGCAATTGTATTTTGTGAAGAATACTAACAATAGCCATACTACCCATCCTTTGCCTTACTATGATTAATGTTTATCTATATGCTTGCTCAAGGAACTTGAGGATACAACAAAAACAGGAAGTAGATTGCAGAATGACCCTCCTGAGGAAGAATGCTGAGACGCAGTTAATCTACAACTTCATTGTGGTCACAGTGATACCAACCAGACCACCAGATGGCCCATTACTCAAGACAGCCATCAAGACAGGCATGATGAACTGCATGTAGCCTACTCATTTACATAGTTTCCCAAACTACTTTTCCCTTTTAAAGCCCCTCTGATCAGTACGAGGAACTAGAGATGTTTTTTGTGACTTTAGTCCACCATCTTTTCATGTTATTGGCTCTTGAATGAAGTCTATCTTTCCTTCCACTAACCCTTATCTCTTGAGTTTAGGTTTTAAGCAACAAGCAACTGATCATGAGTTTGGTTACAGCTCTCTTTTTTCCCCAAAACCTCCTTAAATATCCTCCTTAAACCAAGGAGGAATGTTTTAGGCTGTAGGTTTTTTATTAGTATTTTTGTAAATTTCCTTACCTTGTGACTTAGTGATCTTTTGTCTTTATCCTACAACCTCACATTCCATAATGGTTATAGGATACTCTTTGCTTTAAGCTCACCAACTATTATTCTTGGTGATTAAAGCCAAGATTTTGGAATTACAAGAACACTTTTCTCTCCCAAGCACCTGGATCTTGAAATCTTCAATACTCCATTATGGAACTTAAATCAATAATAACAGTAATAGCTGATGGTCACTAAGGACCAAGCACTGGCTCAAGTGCTTCATATATTAACTTATTCAATAATCACAACTACATGACATAACTTGACATAATAAGAAATACAAGGCTGGGTGCAGCGGCTCATGCCTATAATCCCAGCACTTTGGGAGGCCGAGGTGAGAGGATTGCCTGAGTCCGCAGGTTTGAGACCAACCTGGGTAACTTGGGAGACCTCATCTCTACAATAAACTTTTAAAAAACTAGCTTAGCATGGTGGTGCATGCCTGTGGTTCCAGCTACTTGGAAGACTGAGGCGAAAGGCTTGCCTTAGCCCAACAATTAAAGGCTGCAGTGGCCATGAGCATGCCACTACACTCCAGCCTGGGCGGCAGAGTAAGACTTTGACTCACAAAAAAAAAAAAAAAGGAAGAGAGAAAGAAATGTATATTTGGTCTCTGCCCCAGTTCCTGGCATAAAGTCATAAAACTGCTGTAATTTCCTGAGAGAGAGTCATAGGAGTATATTTTATTTGCTATTTGGTCTGGTTCCTCGTGCCTGACACAAGAGCTTCTAAAACCTTTTGGGTGGGGTATAGCTTGTCCAGTGGAGAGGCGAATTGGCTAGGTGGAGAGCCTCTCCTGATGGGTTGGGGACATGTCTGGTAAAGACGGAGAACTCACAGTTAGGCCGTTAGAATGCTGTGAAGCTCAAAGATGTCACAGTCAGACTGGAAATGTTAGGACTTACCCTTCTGTCCTATTGAGTCAAACAAATACCTAAGAATTCTCTCACTTACTTTAATACTTAGCTTTTGGAGTAAAACTATCTGACTTATCTTGTTTTTTGTCATAGAAATCAATGATGGGAGATACTGCTTCAAAAAAGGAAGCTCACCACAAGATAGACTCTAAGTGAGACACATTGAATTGGACAACTAATCTGAGGTCTCACAGTACTCACTGTTTACAATTATCTTGTGAGCGCCAAAGCTGGGAGTGAACCTGTGGCAGAAAAATTGTTGTGTTCACCAAACCCATTTTCCTTCTGAGCACATATTTTGCCTGTATCTCCAAACTACTTTGCAACTATACTGGGACCATAAAGCGAAGTTACAGCCAGTGGAATGAGGGATAAAGTTACGCAAGCCGAGTCTAGACCCTCTGAGAACCTCTGTTTTCTCTCCCCTTTCTGTAGCGACACTGAAGGCCACATGTTGAAAATGTCAGCCTTACTAAATGGAAGGAATTTAGTCGTTGAATAACTGTGACTCCCTTCTTCCACAATATCCTCATTGAACTATGACATGAGTGAACTATAATAAGCTTTTGATGTGGTAAATCTCCAAGATTTGTGAATGACTTGTTGCAGCAGATTGCTTATCCTAATAGATAACTCCAGCACAAGACACAAAGGAAACTTCAGATATGACTATGGAGTCTAGGTATTGTTACAAATACTAGACACTGTGTCTTCTAAGCAATCCTTCCTCCTATCATGCCTTGTATAATTGAAAACATCTTTAAATTGTGCCACAGAAAAGAAAATCAGTTTATCTTGGGCACAGTGGAAAGAGAAGCAAGAAAAAAAAATTAAAGCAAAGATAAGTTCTGGACAACATTAACAAAACAAGAATAAGTTTAAAAATAGCATGATAATAAAGGATTAGAAAGGGAAGAAATGACTGATTATAGCTGGGATCAGTGGCTCAGCCTGTAATCCCATGCTTTGAGAGGCTGAGGTGAGTGGATTGTCTGAACCCACGGGTTCGAGACCCACCTGGGCAACTTGGTGAGATCTCATCTCTACAATAAATCAAAAAATTAGCCAGGCATGGTAGCACGCGCCTGTAGTTCCAGCTACTTGGAAGGCTGAGGCGGAAGGATTGCCTGAGTCCAGCAGGTCGAGGCTGCGGTGGCCAGGAGTGTGCCACTGCACTCCAGTCTGGGAGACAGAGTGAGACTCCAACAAAGAAAAAAAAAAAGAAATGGCAGATTATGAGAATTCAGTAGAGGGCCAACACAATGTACTTACAGATATAACAAACAAATTAGAGTCATAATATGCAGAAATGAAATTGAATTACTGAGATAGAAAAAATCTTGAGATAATCAACAACAAAATTGATCACCAGATAAGAATATGAAAGGGGAGGTAGGGATTGAAATAATTGAAACAATAAATAACATGAACCATAGGTGCCCACAGTTCAACTGAAGTTTCCCTGACACTAGCAAACTTAATTCACACAACAATAAATCTCCCAAAAAATTGCTACCAAAAAACAAAACTCAGTAATGATTGTACCAAACTGACATTCATACAAACTTGAGAGAAAATTTCATACAGAATAATCAACATTAGTAAAGCCATGCCTTAATAAAATAATACTATTTTTAAAATAAAAAAAGAATGGAAGAAAAAAGGCAGAGAGAGAAAAAGACGGAAAGGAAGGAGAGGGAAGGTGAGGGGAGAGAAAGAAGACACTCTCAAGGCATTAGGCAGAAAAAGAAATTCCTTTGAAAAGAAAAAAAAAGAATCTGTCTTTACTTTCTCAAAGCATGATCCAGTCTAAAACACAGTGGAGAAGTATATGAAGAAAGTTTCTAAAAGAAAAAAGGCGTATGGCCCAAAAAGATTGTATTCAATCAAGATGTCAGAACATCAATTCTGAAAGAACTCCAGGAATATAGTTTATAAGTTCTTACTGAGAAAAAAAAAGAAGAAAGCAAATTTCTAAACTCCGAAACGGAAAATCTCATGTAAAATGACTGGGAGTGGGGCATGACATCCACCTAAATAAGGATAAACTAGTGGCAAAACCACTGGCACATAAAATGACATAAATAATAACACTTGACAGTTCACACAAGAACATCAACTGACCCATGGGAACGCAGGCATCAGTGTAAAAGAAAGCAGAGGAAGTCAGGAGCCCAGGTCTGAATTCTAGATTGCTGCTTCCTTAGTGACATGGCCCTTGGAAACCATGTGAACTTTCTGCACTTTAATTTTTTTTTTTAATTTAAAAATTGGTTCCAGTCTGGGCTACAGAGTGAGACTCCTAGTCAAAAAAAAAAAAAAAAAAAATAGTAATGGTACTTCTGTCTCATGTGATTGCCTTCAAACATGACTTTAAAAAAAAGCATTTAGAATAGTGCCTGGAACATTGTAATCACTCAATTAGATTTAGCCTTTGTTAGTAATGTCATAATGTCCTCATTCCCTTAGCAGGGACTTCAATCCATAGTGTTTAAAATGGACAGAAGTAATTTTTAACAATGATTCCAATTTCTTAATGCTTTTCATTATCTCTTTTATTCAGCTCAGATAAATAATTTAGAGCATAATGTCCCTTCAATTTCATTTCTCTTAAGCACATTTAAGTTTAATAATCTTTATTTAGAATATGATTGTATTAAAAATTTTCGCCATTTGTGTATATGAACAGAAAGATTTTTGAAGTGAAGGTATTTTAATATAGTGGAATTGGCAGCAATTTTTAGACTTTTTAAAAACTTTCTTTTACTTTTTTGCATTGTTTAACTTCTCTATATTGATCTTGTTATTAAATAAAACAATATCACTTGGGAACAAGGAAACTAGTTTCTTGAACTGTGTAGATTGTGCATCTTTAGAGTTATATGTTCAGGTATATTCACTGCTTATATGTTATGGGATTTTGTACAACTGAACACGGTGACCTGGTTTATTGTCAGCTTTTGATCCAGCTCTCTGCCCTAGTAGAGCCTGCAGGATCTTTTAAACATATTTGTCTTTGTCATTTAAAAGTCTTTTTCAGAATGCAAGTCCGTCTGAGGGGATACTCGGGTTCATGCACCCAGGGCTCTCCTTGGGAGGTGACTGCAACTCACCACTGTCCTGTGATTGGAACCCTGGGCTTGCAAGATTGTCTGTCATTCTTGGGGCTCTTTTGAGAGGAGACAGCAGAGAACAGCTGCTTCTCACCACCTGGCACCCGGCCCTCATCGTCATCAATGGCAGGAGACCAGACACAAGCAGCAGGAACCATGGAGAAGGCAGTGTGTGGAAATCTGGAACTGAGCCCAGCTGGTGAAGAGACGCCAACCGGTACCATCTTCCAAGTCCCCGACCAAGACACAAGAGCTCTGTCTAGCCTCTAACCTGAGACCCAGAGGTTATCCCTTCATCAGACTCAGAGAGACAGATGTCCTTCCCCCATGCTAGAACAGGCACAGACACATCGGTTCTGAGTGGAAGACCTGATAGTAGCAGCAGCAGATGAGTCGGGTGAGTCCAGATCTGATTCATCCTTCTCCCACAGTTGTCTGTGGGGCATCTGACCCATGCTGAGAGCAACCCTATCAACCTGTGCTGAGAGTGGAGGGGACAGACTAAAGACTGGAGTCACTCCTTAATGTGGTGGAGGCAGTCGAAAGGAAATTGGAGTTACAGAAACGGCCACAGAGCGAGTTTTTGTTTGTTTGTTTGGTCTATTTTTTTCCTTCTCTCTTTATTTCAATTTTTGTTTATGTGTTCATACTTGCTTTTTTCTGTTATTTTAATATTCTTTCTTTAGATTTTCTGTTTGTGTATGGGTGAATACATCAACAGGGTGAGTACATCAACAGGGTTTTTTTGTTTGTATGATTGTCTGTATGTTTTGCAATTTTGTTTTTACTATCTTTGTTTGTTTCTCTGTTTATTCGTTAGTTGGTATGCTTCTCTTTTCCCTCTACTTCTTCTCTCTCTCCACCTTCTTTTCATCTTCTTTTTCCCTTTTTTCATTCTTTTCCTTTTTCTTATCTCACTTTGCTTTCAGGGGCTAGCATACACCTCACTGCTTAGACAGATTGTAAGACAGTGGGAAGTGAGGCCCAGGGGGCCCACACACCTCTCAGCAGATACTGGGATCTGCAGATAGCTTTTGAATCACAGCTCCCCCTTTCATTAAATCTCAAAACTGTAAAAAGCACAACCCCACACCCCCAGTCCAGTTTCAAAATTGAACAAACCAGAGGATCTACATAATGGAGAAGAGAAGATTGAGCAAACAGTAGTAAAAGCTATCCCCTATCACTAAAAAACAAAAATAAAGAAGTTAAAACAAACAAACAAAAAAACAAAAAAAAGGAGGGGACAGTAAAACCTACACAAATGAAGAAAAACAAAAGGAAGAATATGGGTCTCACACAGACTCCTGGGAGGACAACTCTGAGAATATGGACTTTGGAACTCAAACAATGAAGAGCCCCCAGAATGACTGGTCTCAAATCACAAACCCAGATATCAAGATATTAATAGAAAGAATAAATAGAAATGAGGAGAGACAAAAAGAAGAATGAAGGAGTTGATAACTGAGATGACAATAATAAAGAATACAGTGAATTAAATAAATAGAAAACTGATAAGCATGGAAAGCAGAATTAATCAAGCAGAAGAAATAATCTCAGAGTCTGAGGAACAAAATATGGAACTAGGCCAAACTGTTAAAAACATAGAAAAGAAGTTTAAAAAGACAAAACAAAGCCTCCAAGAGATGAGCAATTATATCAAGAGGCCAAATCTAAGATTAATTGAAATCCCTGAAGCAGGTAGAGAAACAGAGACCACCCTGGAAACAAACATTCCATGAAATGATCCAAGAAAACTTCCCTCCTCTCATCAATGATGTAACCATTCAAACACAAGAGAATCAGAGAACCCCTGCAAGACAACAAATGAAAAGACCAACCCCTAGACACATAGCAATTCACTTACACAAAGTAAGAATAAAAGAAAAAATCCCAAAGGCAGCAAGAGAGGTCAGAATGCTTATCGGGGAGGACCAATTAGAATAGCAGCAGATGTATCTACAGAAACACTTCAGGCTAAGAGAGCTTGCAGCCCAATCTTCAATGTTCTCAAAGATAAACAATTGCAACCAAGAATTATCTACTCAGCTAAGCTAAGTTTCATCAACAATGGGAGAATTAAAATCCTTTCCAGACATTCAATCCATAAGAGTTTATGCCACCTCCAGACAAACTCTATAAGAAACACTTAAGAAAGTATTAAACACAGAAGAAATAAAAATAAGAATGACCAAGCCCTTCCCAAGAATGCAGGGAAAAGACTGAAAACATGCATAAATCAACCCAAAAATCAAAAGAAAGAAAACAAACAGCAACAACAACAACAAACTCTATAAGAACCTCATGACAGGGATAAACTCGCACCTCTCAATAATTAGCTCGAATGTGAATAAACTGAAAAGACAGAGAATGCCAAATTGGATGAACTGTCATGATTCAACAATATGTTGTCTCCAGGAGACTCATCTTACCAGGAAGGACACTCACAGTCTCAAAGGAAGACACAGAAAACAAATTTTCAGACGAATGGAACACAAAAGAAAGCAGGAGTTGCAGTCTTACTATCAGACAAAATACCCTTTAAGCTATCAAAAATTAAAAAGAGCCAGGCTCGATGGCTCAGCTTGTAATCCCACACCTTTGGGAGGCTGAGGTGAGTGGATTGCCTGAGCCCACGGGTTCGAGACCCGCCTGGGCAGCAAGACCTCATCTCTACAATAAATCAAAAAATCAGCTGGGCGTGGTAGCACATGCCTGTAATTCCGGCTACTTGGAAGGCTGAGGCGGAAGGATCGCTGGAGCCCAGCAGGTTGAGGCTGCGGTGGGTGGCCACCGCACTCCAGTCTGGGCAACAGAGTGAGACTCCAACTCAAAAAAAAAAAAAATTAAAAAGATACAGAAGGTAACTACATAATGATAAAAGGTTCAATCCATCAGCAATATATATTCATCCTAAACATATATACACCAACATAGGAGAACCAACTTTCACAAAGCAACTTCTAGGTAAACTAAAAAAATACATTGACTCTAACACTATCATAGCTGAGGACTTAAATACACTACTAACCACCCTAGAAACATTATCAAGACATAAAATCAACAAGGAGATCTGGAACTTCAACAAGATGCTTGATCAAATAGACTTAATTGATACCTATTGAAAGTATTCCAGGCAATCTAGAAAGATGGAACTCTCCTCAAATCATTTTATGAAGTTAACATCATATTGATACCCAAACTGGGTAAAGAACCAATAAAGAAAGAGAACTACAGGCCAATATCCCTGATGAACATACATGCAAAATTCTCAACAAGATTCTAGCAAACTGGATCCAACAACACATCTCAAAAATCATCCACCATGAACAAGTAAGTTTCACCCCCAGGATGCAGGACTGGCTCAACATCCACAAGACCATAAATGTAATTTTAATATATCAACAGATATAAAAACAAAAACCACATGATTATATCATTCAGCATGTAAAAAACTGTCAATAATATCCGTACCCCTTCTTGATAAAAACACTTGAACATCTTGACATAGATGGAACATACCTAAAAATAGTGAGTCATCTATGAGAAACCCACAACCAGCATACTGCTATACAGATAGAAATTGGAACCCCTTCCCCTGAAAACTGGAACAAGACAAGGATATCCACTCTCACGCCTCATGTTGAACATAGTATTTGGAGTCCTAGCTAGAGCAATTGGACAAGAGAAGAAAATCAGCGTTATCCATTTGGAAAAGAAGAAGTTGAGTTATCCCTCTTTGCAGACAACATGATTCTATACCTTGAAAACCCAAGAGAATCTGTCAAAAACCTGCTTTCACTGATAAAGGACTTTGGCAAAGTCTCAGCACACATTCTTATACACCAACAATAAACAAACAGAAACCCAAATAAAAAGCACAATTCCATTCACAATAGCCACACACACACGAAAGGAAATATCTTGGCATCTTCCTAACCAGAGAAGACAAAGACCTTTACAATGAAAACTACAAAACACTGCTCAAAGAAATAAAAGATGACACAAACAAATGGAAAAATATTCCATGTTCATGGATTGGAAGACTCAATACTGTTAAGATGTCCATCCTACCCAAAGTAATCTACAGATTTAACACAATACCCATTAAATTACCAATAGCATTCTTCTCAGACCTGGAAACGACAATACAGGAATTCATATGAAAACATGAATGATCACAAACAGTCAAAACAATCCTCAGGAAAAAAAAGAAGGTGGAGATATCACACTCCCAGACTTTAAGCTTTATTATAAAGCTACAATAATCAAAACAGCCTGGTATTGGTACAAGAACAGGCTTATGGACCAATGGAACAGGATAGAGATTCCAAAAACAAAACCTCAATTTCTCAACCAACTCATCTTTGACAAAGCCTGCACCACCAACCACTGGGGAGACACGAACCTAGTCAGTAAATGGTGCTGGGAAAACTGGCTGACCACATGCAAAAGATTAAAACAGGACCCCTACATATCGCCATACACAAAAATCAACTCTAAATGAATCAAAGACCTAAATGTAAAATCTCAAACTATAAAAACCTTAGAAAATGCAGAAGACACTCTTACGGAAATTGGAACTAGTAACCCATACCTGATCAACACCACAAGTGCCCTTGCCATAAGAGATAAGATAGACAAGTGGGACCTCATCAAACTGAAAAGCTTCTGCAAAGCAAAAGAAACCATCAAGAGAGCAGGGAGACAGCTCACAGATTGGGAAAAAATATTTGCCTACTGTATATCTGACAAAGGTCTAACAATTAGGATCTACAAAGAACTCAAAGGTGCCGAAAAGAAAAAAACAAACATCCCCATTACAAAGTGGGCAAAAGATATGAATAGACATTTCTCAAAAGAAGACATTTGAGCAGCCAACAGGTGCATGAAAAAATATTCAGTCTCACTAGTCATCAAAGAAATGCAAGTTAAAACCATATTGAAATACCACCTAACTCCAGTCAGGAGTCATCATCAATAACTCAATAACAATAGATGTTGGAGAGAATGTGAGGAAAAGGGAACACTTCACTGTTGGTGGGAGTGTAAACTAGTACAACCTCTGTGGAAAGTCATGTGGTAATTCCTAAAAGAACTATAAATTGACCTTCCACCTGACCCCCCAATTTCCCTACTGGGAATAAACCCAGAGGAACTCAAATCACTCTATGGAAATGACACTTGCACACGCATGTAATTTGCAGCGTTATTCACAATAGCAAAAGCATGGAACCAACCATGCTGCCCATCAAAAGAGGACTGGATTAAAAAATGTGGTGCATATTACACAGCTATAAAGAAGGACAAAATTATGAACTTCACAGACACTTGAATGGATTTAGAGCCTTTAATACTGAGTTATATCTATCACAGAAACAAAGAACTGAGTACCACAAGTTCTCGCTCGTAAGCGAACCCTGAACAATTATAATACTATAAGAAGGGGATTGGCAATGGTAGGGAACTGTGGCGGGGAGGACAGGATTGGCAGTAGTGGGAAACTGCTGGGGGCAGGGTACATCTCATCAACAAGCATACCTGCATAATGAACGTTTGTATACCTAAACCTGAATTGTACCCCACATCTTTAAAATAAAAAATTAAAAAAATTTTTTCAAAGTTTCTTACTAGAAAAATGATATAAACACTTGGAAATTTTCAGAGAAAAAAGTATCAAGAGAAGAGTAAATCCTCACATTGACACACCCCATTCCCATTTCCATTGCAACAACTTCATTTCAAAAGTTTTCTCTCAGTTACAAGGATGTACACCTGTGTCTGGGTGCTTGTAGGAAACATGTATCTAGTTACTATTTTTACATATATAAGATGAAACTCCACATACTGCTTGCTGCCGTAAATCAGGTTCCCTGGGAAATAAATGGAGAGTGGAATTACTGGCAGTGACCTCAAGAACAATTGTGGAGAATAAAGGATGTAAGACTGGGCAGAGGCAGAACTTGAACTACCATGCTGAGAGTCCTGGAATCCAGGTTACTCTTGGCAACCACATGACTTCATGCAATTTTATCCCAACCTAATCTAATCCATTCCTCCTACTAAAATTGCAAGTTTCATTACTATCTAGTTTCTCCAAGGGAACAATGTGTGACTAAACAGGTCAGAATTCAGATCCTGGGCCAGGTATTACAACCACGTGAATAGTAATCTTATAACTTTTAAATTCAATTTTCTGTTTATTTTTATAGCTTTGGATATGTTTTTCAATGTTATTCAAGAAAAATGTACTATCCATGTATTAGTCACTGCTGCAATAACGCTGTATAACAAACCAAACCAGACACAGTGATTACCAAAGCATTCATCCCCATGGTCAAGGATCAGTAGGTCAGCTGTGGGTCAGCTGATTTAAACTGGGCTCAGCCGAGTGACTCTGCTTCTGGTTTGGGTTCAGGCTATTGGTCAAGTTCAGGTTTCTTCTGCATATATTTGCTCTACCTGAGGTGTACTCTCCTTGTGGCATGCCACTGGAGTACCAAATTAATAACCAAGCACACCCAAGGCTTCTGCTTGCATCATGACTCCTAACATTCCATTGGCCAAAACAAGTCGCAAGGCCAAGTCCAACATCCTGAGGCTGGTGAAGGAGACTCTGTCTATACTGAGAGTGGCAGAGGGGTGAGTACTTGCTATACAGTTATCCAGATTATCACAGACTTGTTCACTTAACTTTACAGATGTCACTTCACGACTCCTTGATGAAATTGGTTAATTGAAAATATTTATTTTTTTAATTTAAGGAAAAATATCAAGATTAGAAATGCCTAACTCCGTAAATGCAATTGTCCTCTACATAAAGGACAATAAAAACACACAATATTCTTCAATAATTTAGTGGCACTTGAGCACTTGATGAATGAGAGATGAGTTTATTGTTCTCTTAGCTATTTGCCATCAAACATGAATTGAGGACATCCCAGAGGGTTTGAAAAGTAACCAGAAGAGAAAACATGTTGCTAAGGGACCTGCCATTAATGACATATTTTAAAATCATCTAGGACCCTTCAGCTTTCCAATGAACAGAATAAAAAGACAAATTATGAACAAAATTAGTATTGCTCACTAGTTATGATTTCTGGAACAGATATGCTTTGCGATGGAAGGGAAAGAGTAATATTATAAACACATAACACAGACTTTTCATAATATTGAAAATGTCATGTAAATGAAAACCAATGTCAGATATTACATACTGTTATCATGCTATGGATCCCAACTTTTAGTTATAAAATACTGTTAATATAGACAATGAGAACAGGAAATTCTGGTCTCTACAATGAACTAGCAGTGTGAGTTGGAGCATTTTAATTGAACTTTGTAAGCCTCACTTTCTTTAATGAAAAGTGAAATGCGAGTGATAATGCCTACCTTGCTATTGTTATAAGGGTAATATAGAACTAATAACCTTGGAAAATAGTTTATATTTAGTAAATAATTATTACCATTATTAATACTGATAGTAAAGGACCTGGAAGAGAGCATCTGCTTAGACTATCTGTGATCTCCTGATAACTTAATTTTTCATCCACAGGCAATTAAACTTGCAAGAAGAAATAAGGCTTAGAACATATGTTAATAAAATGTAATAAAACACTATTATCATCAATTCTTGGAGTTTGAACCTAAGGGATAGTAGAATAAATGCTTTTTATGTACCTCAATCCAAGTTGCCTTCTAATTATCCTTGTGCAGAAACATTTTATTTCAATCTAAACTTGTCATCCAGGCCCACAATGAACACTGACATTTTCCCAACTGCAGTTCTCTGTCAGATTCATTCCTACTGAAATACCAGCAGTGGGAAACGGACTGGAAAATAATCTGCTGGCGGATCACTTTTGTAAATCTGTCTTTAGGGAAAGTGATGTTGACTTTCATTCTACCCATCTAGATGTGGAACAAGAGGAAACTGACTCCAATTACAGGCAGGGAGTTTCACTGTTATTATGGAAGCTTCCCTCATTCTGCCCTCTCTTCAAATTACCATACTATCATGCCTTCCCTTCACTACAGATGCCACAAAAATAAATTCCTTTTTATACCACACAATTCATGCAATGTGGCTTCCTTCTCCTTCCTTCCCAGAGATCACTAGTAACCTCAAAGCAGTTCAAAATTCCCTCTTTCCACTTCATGTGACTCCTTTGATCAGTCCTTCATTTAAGAAATAAACTCACTTTCTCTGCACAGAATGTTCTAGCATCTTGACTGGATCCTTTTAAATGTTCTCAAAGAGTAGAATTCCTCAGCCTTGTGTCAATTTCCCTGTTGTCTCCTGCATGGCATACGTTTTCTGGTGACGAATAATTTTTGTGGCATTATAGCCATCATGGGCTCAATGCCAATTTAAAGAACATTCTGTTTATGTCCATTTGCATAGCCTTACTTTTATTATTTACTCTGCCTAAAATGTTCTCTCCAAGCTCATTTTTCAAGGTTCAGCTTAAATGACCACCTTCTCCATGAAGTCTTCTAATGGGAGTGAACATTCATTTCTATGAGTGTTCATAGTACTTTATTTACACATCCTTGGTAGCACTTCTTCAACACTGCTTCATTGTTGTTTGTTCTGGAGCCTGAGGCCATGCCAAAGGAAGCCAAAGTTACAAGGAAGCAAACAATCCATGAGTTAGAGGGTGAGGACTCTAGCAACATGCAGAAGAGAATGAAACTGATGTGTGGAAAGGTCAAGGTGGGCTGGTTCCCAGAACTTTCTGGTTTCTCTGTCCCTATATGTGCATCTTTTCAAAAATCTCCACAAGCACATCTTTTTATGCAAACTTGAGTGAGCTTGTGCTCCATTCAATAAACTTGAGAAGAAAAAGTCTGTGAAACACCCAGTATCCTGCACGAGGTATGATCTTAGCCGGTTTCAGAAACATGCTCACCATGCCAAGGGGAAGGAGTGAGAAAGCAGGTGAGATACATGCAGGTTTCTCTCTTTCAAAATAGCTTCCAGTCTTCTTCCCAATATTCCATCTGTTTTCTGACCATACATAGAGTCTAGAAGCATCAGGAATTAAAGGAATGAGGAAAAAGGTATTGATACTCCTGGAACAAAACTGATCAAACGGTTCTCAAAGGTAAATTTGGCAAATGTATTAGTGAGTTCTGATTCCTTTACAAAAGTGTCTTATAAAGCAAAGGTGGGAATGGGGAAGGGTGACTGACTAACCCTTATTTAAATCCAGGCATTAGTGTAGGTGTTTAGTTATGGTACTGAAAACAGTAAAGCTCTATGAGGTCAAGATTATTAAGCCCATTTTGCAGTTGAATAAATTGAGTCTCAAAGAAATCAATTGGCTCAGAAGTCAACATGAGTAAGCAGCAGAGACAGGCTCTTCTTGGATACCTGGGCACAAGGTTATCAACTGCCATAATCACCATCAAACTTTAACTAAGAGTAAAAGCTGAATGAATTACAAACTTCAAAACATTGGAATTAGGAGGAAATGAGGATTGGTCAGGTTGACCTTTAATCTATTTTCTTTGCAAATATTAAAGTGTTCCTACAAACTTCAATTAGTTACAAAAATTGATCAGTTAGCCATTGGTAGAAAACAAGACTAAATTAAGATGCTAACTTAAGAAAATAATTCATAACTTGGGAATAAAAATCTACTTCTACAAATAATTATTTAAAATTAAAATTTTCTATCATATCTCCTTTGGATGTTTGGTTCTGGATTAACCTCTCAGATATTCCAACTGACTGAAGAGACATCTATCTTTACTTCTTACTGACCACCTGTATGCCCCACTTCTAATTCCTAAGCCAGATCTCCTGGAGCAGTGAGATAAATCAAGGAGTGAATTCAGTTTGTCATAAACATTCTGCCTGATCTGGTTTTAAAAAACTCTCCTTCCTCTATTCAATTGCTCTTGCACCTTTGTCAAAAATCAGTTGGAGGGCACAGTGGTATGCACCTGCAGTCCCAGCTACTCAGGAGGCTGAAGTGGGAGGATCACTCAAGCCCAGGACTTTGAATCTAGCTTGGGCAACCTAGTGAGATCCCTGTCTCTAAAAATTACAAAAAAAAAAAAAAAAAGTTTTCAGTGAAATGCCAGGGATTTGGTCAAGGCCTTGTAACTTAACAGCACAAGAATTAGTCCACAGGGCCTTTATCAAAGGTGTCAAAAGGCTCAGAACACTTTGTCAAGAAGGAATTACAGATCACTATAAAGTAATAGTTATTCAGTTAACAAAAGTAATAATCAAAATACTTTAAAGTAATACACAAAAATACATGGATACAAACTTTAAATCTGTTTTCCTAAGTGATCAAAATCTACAAATAACATAGGAATTATCATGATGAAACATGATCTGCTTCTTAGACCATTTTCCAAGAGCCCACACCTTCTACAGTGTGATTGTTTTTCCCCATGGGAAGCCCATTTAGATAACCTGAAAGTCAAACCTAATGAAAAGCATACTTGAATTAATCAAACACGGGGTACCAATAAAAGATATTCACCTGGCTGAACACAAATGCCAAATTTCCTAGGTGATCAGAAATGTGGCTGGGGGCTGGAAAAACAGTGCCAGAGAAAGAAACCAAAATCCACTTCTAGCCGAAAAGATTTGGGCGGCTGAAGGTCCCTGAAACTCTCCCAAACCAAAAGCAGCAGAGCCAGGAGCCCTGCCTTCCTGGTCAGGGAAACAAAATCTGTTACTGAAATGCCAGAGGTTTGGTTTTTGGTCTCATTGCTCACTGTACAGGAAGCCAATCACTGAGACAAGTATTGCTAGGAAAGAAGGATTTAATTTGGGTGATATCAGTCAAGGAAAATGGAAGATTCAGTCTCAAATTCATCTTCCCATTCCACTGAACTCAGAGATTTATATAATGGGCAGGAATGTAGGAAATTGGAATTAGGGAGGGGTAAAGAAGATAACTTGATTAATAGGAATTGGGATGGGATCTGGCACTGTCTGGATATGAAGACTGCTGGAGTTTCAGTTCCTTGTTATTAGAGGCCAGAGGGTCGGTTTCCTGAGAAAGAAACTCTGATAAGACAAATGTGAGTTTCAACCTTTAAGACTGGGATGGTATATCTCTCCGTCTAATAAAAAAAAAACTGTAAACATTAGTTCTATGAGGAAATTGGGCTGGTTTTATTTCTTATTCTTATTTTTATTTATTTTATTTTATTTTATATTTTTGAGGTGGCATCTCACTCTGTTGCCCAGGCTGGGGTGCAGTGGCATGCTCACGGTCACCCCAGCATTGAGCTGTTGGGCTCCGGTGATCCTTCTGCCTCAGCCTTCGAAGTAGCCAGAATTACAGGTGCGCACTGCCATGCCAGGTCAATTTTTTAAAAAACGTATTGTAGAGACAAAGTCTCGCCAAGTTCCCTGGACTGGTCTCAAACTCACGGACTCAGGCAACCCACTCACTCCACCTTCCAAAGTGTTGGAATTACAGACTGAGTCATTGAGCCCGGCCTGGTTTTATTTTTTAAATGATTTTTAATTTTTTAAATTATCATTTTTTAAAATCAGTGGGTTGTATGTTATTTATCTTGCCTATTTCTGGCTTCTCTGTTCTTTACCATTAATCTATGTCTCTATTACCCCACTCCCACTAATACCACACAGTCTTGCTTCCTGTTACTATGTAATAAATCTTGATTTGGTAGACTGATTTCTTTCAACTTGTTCTTCTGTTTCAGAATTGTTTCTGCTATTCTAGGTTTTTTGTCTCTTCATATAAATTTTTGAATGCTATTTTCTATATCTACAAAAGATCTTCTTGAAATTTTGATAAGAATTACATGAAACCTATAAATCAATATGGAGAAAATCGACTTATTTATGATGTTGAGTCTTCCGATCTATGAACATGGTACATATTCAGACCTTATTTGATTTATTCAGACCTTCTTTGATTTCTTTCATCAGTGTTTCCTAAGTTTTCAGCATAAAATTTCTGTACATCCTTTGTTAGATTTATAGCTATCTAAACATTTCTTTTTTAATTTTTTGAGATGCTTGCAAATGATACTGTATCCTAATTTTTGGTCTTTACATATTTATTGCTAGTATATAGAAATACATGCTTTTAAGTTTCTCTTGAACCTGCAACCTGGTTGAATTTACTATTAGTTCTAAGAAGGTTTTAAAAATGTAGATTCCTTGAAATTTTCTATGCAGGACTTTTTTTTGTGTGTGTTGAAGTCTTACTCTGTCACCCAGACTGGAGTGCAGTGGCTGTTGCCGGCCACTGCAGCCTTGACCTGCTGGGCTCTGGCGATCCCTCCGTCTCAGTCTTCCAAGCAGCTGTAACTACAGGCGCATGCTACCATGCCTGGCTAATTTTTGATTTATTGTAGAGATGAGATCTTGCCAAGTTGCCCAGGCAGGTCTCAAACCTGTGGGCTCAAGCAATTCACTCACCTCGGCCTCCCAAAGCGCTGGGATTACAGGCTGAGCCACTGAACTCGGCCTAAATTTTCTATGCAGGACAGTTTTATTTACTTCTTTCTAATCTTTGTGCCTTTTATTTCTTTATCTTGCCTTATTGCACTAGATACAGCATCCAACAGATTGACTATCCCTTGTACAAAATACTGGGGGTCAGAAGTATTTCAGGTTTTGAATTATTTTTGGATTTTGCAATATTTGCATTGTACTTATTGATCAAGCATTCTAAACCTGAAATACAAATCCAAAGTTTTCCAATAAGTATTTCCTTTGAGTATCATGTTGACACTCAAAAAGTTTTGAATTTTGGAGCATTCTAGATTTTAGATTTTCCAATTTGGGATGTTCCATCTGTATTAGGTTTACCAGCAGTGGTAGTAGTAAATATCCTTGTCTTGTTCCCAATCTTAGAGGGACAAGTCTTTTACAGTTAAGAATGATATTAGCTATAGGTGCTCTTTATCAAGCTGAGGAAGTTTCTTTTCTGTTTATTCTATTTTTCATATCTGTTTTTCCCCCTGCTTTCCTGTAAGTAATTTTAACATCTTTAATATATATATATAGTATTTTTGAGTTTGATTAAAGTTGTAACTCTACTAGACTTCCCATCATACTATGTCAGTAGGGAGGGGCAAAGGTGCCGCATTGCCACAGGAGTGTTGTGGGAGTTCAGTGCCCCACTGCCAGGGAGAAAGGAGGGAAACTTTGCCACTCAAAGGGCATAAAAATTCCAGCTTTCAAGCAAAGAATGGGAAACTAGGGAGCCTACTTATAACTTGACAAGTGTGGAAGTCCATGCTTCTACTATGCCCTTACTGGTATGATAGGGGTGGGGTGTAATTGTCTGGAGTAGAATGGTTATTTTCTAAACATTTTTAAAAACTTGCTTGGCTGCCCCTTTACTAATCCTTTTGCTAGAGAGCACAGGGTTTTCTCTTCTCCCTCCCTCCATTTCTTCCTTCCTTTCCTCCCCACGCCCTCTTTTGTTTTACAAGACCACTGGCTTCTGGGTTGCCACTTCTTGAGTACCTAGTCTAGGATATATAAAGCAAAAAAAGAGAAAGAAAGCCCAGAATTTATCTTCATGCCATTCCTGTCTCAGTGTCCCTAATTGCTCCATCTTATCTCTACCTTTTAGAGCTTTCTTAATGTTTTTGTATATGATGTCCAGGGTTTTTAATTATAATTAGTGATAGGCAAGAATAGGGAAAAGTCTTTTTAACTTCATCTTCCTGGAAGCAAAATTCCCCTGATGAGCAATTTTAAAACTCTGAAATAACATTTAAATCTTCTCATCACTCATGAAAATCTGAGGATTTTAAATAGTTGCTAAATACCTGTTAAGGGCTGAATTGTGTTTCCTTGGAATTCATATACAAAAGTTTTAACTCCTAGTACCTCAAATGTGACCGTATTTGGAGTTAAAATCTTTAAAGGGGATAATTAAGTTAAAGTGACAACATTAAGGTTGGCCCTAATCTAATAAGACTAATGTTCTTATAAGAAGAAATTAGGACACAGACACAGATTGCCATCTACAAGCCAAGACCTCAGAAAAATCCAGCCCAGTACAGGGTTAATCTGGAGGTTGGAAATACAGCTCTTGATTTTTATCTACAACCCTTGAATACAACCCTTGATTTACAGCTCTAGACTTCCAGAATTGTGAGAAGATTAATTTCTGTTGTTTAAGCCACCCAGTCGGTGGTACTTTGTTATGGCAGCCCTAGCAAATTAATACAGTATCATTGCATTAAAATACAAGGTCCTAATTTTACTTAATTACTAGAAAAAAACATTTTACATGACACAATTTAGTTATCTCATTTTTTTCTTATCTCTTCCTTGTTACTTAGATTAAAAATTTATAACTGTAATATCCAGCATATCTTTCAAAAACGATGTACTTTGATCTAGAAGAGATATTCTGAGAAAATATTTAAATGTTGAAAATCTTAAAAGTCTTCTGCTATTGAATCTGTTCCATAGCATGCTTACTGGAAGTCCTAAATTCTTGAGAGAAATACCTGTCTGGTGCAAACACAAATGGTGTCAAAAAATAAAGAAAACCTGGAAAAAAAATATATACATGGAAAATAGCCACATTGCACCATACAATAAAACAAGTAAAGACTGAAGGTTAGATGTTAGATGTAGATGTTCTTTATCAAAGAACAAAGGAGAGAAGAAAGAAGAGAGTATAGGAAAGGGAGGAGAGAAGAAGGAAAAGAGGAACAACAGTTTGGGGAGAGGGAGACAGAAAAAGAGTATTAAATTATTTTTCTTTTTTTTACTAAATGTTACTAATAAAAGTTCATGAAGTTCAACTTGTGTTTGCACAGGTTGATGCTAATGCTTTGGAGAAAATGACTAGTGTGCAAAAAAAATGCTGTAAATATCTATAAAATAACACATTAGGTTTGCTCAATTTATTTGCAAAGATATTCATAGTAATGATGCAGAGTAGAAAAACACAGAAAATTAAGAGGCAGAAAGAGTGTTCAAATATGATGACTTTTCAAAAGTTGTAATGACTGTAACACCAGAGACAGAATTTTCCTCTCAATAATTGTTTTCAGAAATATTGAGCCTTCTAAGCATTTGTACATATTATTAACAATACAATCTAATTTTTATTACTGATGGACAACAACTCATGGCTGTCCCCTTCTTCATCCAAAGGATTGTCTCTACTAAATGAGAACTACCTTGGGGATTCAAGGTTCTCAAGTGCATCTGCCCAGCAGACACTGAGAAAGTGGGTGTATCTGGAAAAGATTTGACAAAGAGAAATGAATATAAAACTGAATATAGGTGAATTTATTAACATGGGATATTTCTCCCATAATACAGCTTAATATCTTGGCTAGGGCCTTGGATGAGTTTCCTTATCGCTACTAGGCTAGCTCCTGAAAGCTTGGAAAAAGTGATGGCCCATAATAAAAAAAAAAGATGCCAAATGTGCCATGGCAAATTAGTGGAGGAAGGGACCAAACAACTCAGAGAAGTGGGCATTCTAGAAAGGGTTTAATAGATAAGACTGGAAAACTCTCTAGGTGACCACATTCAACTCTAGATACTTCTGCTCTTAAGGAAAGTAAATTCCTAATTTAATCTCAGTACAACACTGTCAAATTCCCTCTTGACCTCATCTTGTTCCCAGGAGTCACAAGAGATAAAGATAGGGATTTAGGATAGGAATGGGTGACCATTTCAGTGCCTTCCTCTGGTTCTCAAAGGCTTCCACCAAGGAGTAGCTTCACTAGCCTAGTTCAGACTTTTGGATTATCGTCTCTGTTATACTTTTTATCACAATTTATGGGCTAAAGTTATTAAAATACTCCTCTGTTTTTAACTATATATCTGTAATATTAAGTTATCCTCATATACTTCAACTGAAACAGAATACTGCACAGGAGTGAATGTCAAATTAGACATGAGAACTCAGCAGTCTACTGCCCAGGCAAGCATTAAAGTTATCTGCAAAAACGTAAAGCAATGCCACTCTTCGCACATATTTTTGGGCTGGGAATATGTAGTCAGTTATTTTTTATAAACATATGCTATCTAGGTTTACATGTAATATGTGTATTAGTAGTATTTTAAAATGTCTCACTTTTAGCTTATAGCACAGTAAATATAAATGGATATAAACCATATTAGTGAAAGATCTTTGGAATCTTCAATTATCTTTAAGAGTTCTTGAGACCAAATATCTTGAGAGCCTCTGACCTAGTGTATATTTATCAAGGTCCTATCCCTTCAATATATAAGCAGAAACAAACAGAATCTTGAGGAGAAAAACATAGACTCTGAAAGTGACTGGAAATGCATCCCATTGGAACAGCAATGTCCTTGACAAGACAGTTCTGTGCCATGCGGCCTCAGAGCTTCTACAGTTCTTAGCCAATTTGTAGCCTAATTTTCCTGAATGAATTTCATGTCTTGCCAATAAGTTGATTTTGCTTAAATTAGCTGGGGTTAATATCTGTTGACTGCAATCATGTTATGCTAATAGACACAATGTTTAATAATATTTCTTTTTTTTTAAAGTCTCAATCTGAATCATGTGTAATTTAAACTCTATTGTGAGTTCCTGCCTATGAAGGCAAGCATTGGTGACATCAAATGGGGGACACATCAACAAATGGGAAATGCAATTGGAAAACCCAATTCTACTCTCCCTGAGCTATTTTAATCCAGTAATGAACTGTAAGCTTGCAAAACACCACCTTCTTTTGTTTACCTGCTGACAATCCAATCACTAATGATCTACTTAGCCCTCCACCCAGAGTCAGAGTGTCTGTTGCATTTTATTTTCCAAGTGTGGTGCATACATAAGTGGAATTATCTACACAAGTATGAATATTGCTGGAAATGCTATTAGCCCCATATTTAGAAGTACAGCAATTAAACCTCTTTCCTTAGGTCCTCAAGGGAATACACATTAAAAGATCCTGGCTACAAACCTCATAGCACTTAACATAACCGTGGCTCCCAGAATAAACATGGATATTCAGTAACTGTAGAGAAGGTATTTGACAACAAATTTACTGAACAAATTTTCTTAAAGCCCTTATTTTAAAATGTAATACACAATTCATGAGGCAATTTTTTTCTTCCTTCAAAGACAAATTTTATATTTCTCGTTTATAACACTGTTATCTATATATTTTTGTAGAAGAATATGTGCCCTGGGAAGTCTTATTTACTATCTTTGGTAAATATAATTGTCAGGTTCCAGTTTTGATAACAGATTTATGAAATTTGAGAGTTCAGCACTTAATATCTGGAATTAGCGAAGATGCAATCCTACTCTACACACCATTTACAAGACAACATCTGAAAGAATTACATTCATTATTCAGCATGACATATTTAGAAACTGAATTAAATAGAGAAAGTTGACCAGATTGATAAACCAGATCAAAACCAGATATTTTACAGAGAATTGTGGAATGTTTAATCCAGAGAAATGTGAACTAGAGGGCATAATTATGGTTGTTTTGAAGTATTTAAATAAAAGCACTATTAGATCTTACCAATTTACCACCAATGTGGGAAACCTACAGGCACAGTTCAGTTTTCTGAAGATAAGAAATTCCCTTTCACTAGGACTATACAAGCTAGGCATGCCCTTAACACACATAGGTATCATTTTCATTCTGAGATGCTTTGACTCTATAATTCTTGTCTGTTACTTAAACAGTTTCCACATCTGAATCTGAAACTCTAATTCTGAATTAGTGTAACTATGGAACCTACATCATATACAAGATTTGGGATTAAAAGTTAATACTCTATAAAGATTTTTTAAAAACTCTATATGTATCTTATTTGTAATTGTACAAAAGTATTACTGCTTCCCTCAGGCATTTAAGAATATCAAGAAATGTATACAGAATGAAATAAATTAAGATTTAAATTTAAAATGGTGGTACTAGACATATCAAAATCCAATACTTTAGCCCCTCTCCCCTACCTTGGGGAGGTGAATCTCCTTTCTCTCTCTTTCTCTCTCCAGTTTACATTCTAAATAAACTGTATTTTCCAATCTAAAAAAAAAAAAAAATCCAACAGAGCAAATGGAGTTGTACTCAACTTAAAATCAGGACCCCAAATAGGTCTCAGGAAACAAAAAGATTTTCTTTTCATACAGATGTAATAGAAATGGGGAAGAGAAGCCGGGCTCGGTGGCTTTGGGAGGCTGAGGTGAGTGGATTGCCTGAGCCCGTGGGTTCGAGACCCGCCTGGGCAACCTGGTGAGACCTCATCTCTACAATAAATCAAAAATGAGCCGGGCGTGGTAGTGCGGTAGTGCCAGCTACTTGGAATACTGAGGCGGAAGGATCACTGGAATCCAGCAGGTCGGGGCTGCGGTGGCCGGGAGCATGCCACTGCCCTCCAGTCTGGGCGACAGAGTGGGAGTCCGACTCAAAAAAAAGCGGGGCGTTGGGCGGGGAGGAGAATAGAAAGAATGAATGAGTGAAGGATTCAAGTCATTTTATAATTAAAATTAATTTCTCAAGATACTAAAAGTGTCTTAACTTTTTTAACCATTATAAAAGATGCTTCCTCTGGGCGGATGCATCCTTCATTTGAAGACACTAATGCAAGTAACATTAGTGGCTAGACTGCAGATGCCAGGACCTTGCGTGTCTTTAAGAGGTGGCCCTGTGATTAAAGGCATTTTCTTTATGACAAAAGAAAGTGCTTGTTAAGAAAAATTTTGTGCAGTTTTAAAAATATACCTGTTACCATATGCTAGAGGCTATATATCCAAGATTATGTAGATATATAATCTCATGTTTTTAAAAAAAGTGTACAGAAATTTCACACTGATAGTTTTACCAAGTATTTATCTTTACATGGAATTTGGAGAATCCATTCCCAGATACTTCAGGGAAGGATGTATTCAATGGTAATTTTAAATGTTAAGTTATTTTTTCAAACTAAATGGAATAAAATTAAAACACATTCAAGTTAATTATAATAAAAATTCCTCTATAAAAAAATGCATTAAAATGTATCCTTGGAGGCTTGGTCAGGTGCAGTGGCTCAAGCCTGCAATGCCCGCACTTTGAGATACCGATAAGATTGCCTGAACCCAAAATCTCGGGATCTGCCTGGGCAACAGAGCAAGGCCTTGTCTCTACAAAAAAATAAAATAATAAAATAAAATAAGCTGGATATGGTAGTGTATACCTGTAGTCTCAGCACTTTGGTGAGACTGGTGGTGCATACCAGTCTCTCCACTATGGGAGAATCACTTGAGCCCAAAAGTTTGAGACCAACCTAGGCAACATAGTGATAATTTGTCTCTAAAAAATTAAAATAAAATAAAACCAGACAGGTGTGGTGGTGCATCCCTGTAGACCTAGGTACTTGGGAAGCTGAGACAGGATGATCACTTGAGACCAAGAGATCAAGGCTGCGATGAACCAGGATCACACCAATGCACTTCAGTCTGGGCAACAAATTGAGAACCTATATCAAAGAAACAAACAAAAAATGCATCTATAGAGGCTTGATCATGAGGATTAAAGCCAGGCAGAAATTAAGGTTACCTGACCAATTAAAAATATTTTTTAAATGTTAATACTATCTGTAAAAATTCAGATACATTATGATTTTCCTATAAAGATATAAGAAACAGTAGATGAGTTAATGAGAAAAACAAACTAATATTAAGCTGTTATCTAAAACTGATTTTCAAAGAGACCTTGTACGAGAATGGACTCCCCCCAAACCATAATTATTTTTTGGAGGGTGGACCCCTGGTAGTTCAGGTTTCCCCACTAGGTAAGTGTACTAGGAACCCATTGGCATCTGTGCACCAATAGCGTTGTTGTGAGAGGCTTCTAGATTTCATAAATTTTTTTTTGAGATTCTTTAAACATGTTTGCTCATTTCATGATGGATAACTTACATGAACAACCTGTCCACACTAAGCTGAGTGTTCAGTTTTTGACCAAAAGCAGCATGATCCCATGCCACACCTTCTCCATTCACCCAATCTCACTCTGAGAAATTTTTTTTCCCCAGATGAAGAAAGTTCTCAAAGGGAAACAGTTTGCCAATATGGAAGAGTGAACCCCTGAGAAGTGAAAAGAGCATCTCGATAGGTGTATCATATCAAATGAAGAGTACTTTGAAGGTGACTGAAGTTTAAACATGTAAGAATAAATACACTAGTTTTATTTTTAAAAATTCTGTTTTCTTGGGGTCTTCCCCTTGTATGCTATTTGTTAAAAGATTTCCTCCAGAAATTAACATTGAAGAATTATGGTAGATTGGTTAAGCAGTATCCCACTTTTAGAACAATGGTGGCAAGGCTAATCGTCCTACTGTCGAAAGCAGAACGAATACTTTATGAGGGCTTCTATAAAGCCAGGCTAAGTAACAATAAGTTTCACTTGGCAAATCTCAAGGAGGAAAACAGCAATGATAAAAAACATAATATCTTTAAGTCTGCTGTTGTCCACAGTTGGAAAAAATCAACACTAAATGATGTTATTTCAGGCCTGTGAGGGGGTGGGGAATGTAGGGCAAATTGGAAACTTGGCCAAAATAATTCTCCTTAATGTCTGCTGGAAGAAATATAAATCTCCACCACTACTCTTTTCGTTGATTTAGCACTTCGAGGCTCCTGCATTAAACTGCAGTTTAAGAAAAATATAAAGTAGGCAGACACTTCAGATATATAATTTGAGAGAAGCAAGCCCTCTTTTCTACCCCAAAATATCTGCACAGCTAGTCTCAGATTTTGCACCCCATAATTAGATGTACATTCTTTGTTCATCTTGAAGAAATTTTGTGCTTGGTTGCCTGGTGCAACTGGAAAATACTCCTGGGGAGAGTAAGTCTATCAATTAACACTTTAGAGAGAATTAGTTGCTGGACAAGGGAGTGGGAAATCTGAAATCCCAGAAAAGAGAAAACACAATAAGCAAAGTACACCTGAGAAAAATTTCAGACACATCTCAGTTGTCCCTAGGGCTCTGTAAATTTATGTGCATGATATTCTCAATATAATAAGTACTACTAATTTAGTACACTCTTTGTGGCAGTGTACCAATTCCTTCACTTGGGAAGTAGATTTAAAATTCATTGTCAAGGTTCTCAGGTATTCCAAAAATCATACCTTCCTTTATTGTTATAAAATTGAACACAAATTAGTTCATCAGTACCTATGTCCTCCAGTTGAAGAAAAACATCAATTCGCCCAAAGTAATTTCAGACACTTCTGATTTTAAAAGATGTGAATTCAAAATTTAATCTTAGTGCAAACTCTCAACTTCCCCTTTGAATCTCATCTTTTCTCTGGTTGTAATGTGCGAGGGAGGGTCAGCTGAGGAGTATGTTTTACATAGCCTCCTGGTATGGGGAAGGGATGCCCCAGTCCATTGCTTTCCCTGGTGTTCAAAGGCCTCCACTTTTAGTATAGTTTCTCTGTACTAGTCTTCAGGCTCTCGGATTATTGTCTCTGTTATAGACTTGAACCTTCTACTTGGAAACATAAAGACAAGCTAATAACTCTTTAATTCCCAGCTGAATTCTTCATCCCTATATTGATTCTAAGGGTGAAGGCTCAGAGCAAATGGGTAAGTCCCAGGAAATATCAGAAATGAAGATTATGTCTGTTAATACTGCACAAGGATTATTTTGCTATTTAAATTTGTCCAACATTAAATGGTTAGTGAGTGAAAAATCTGGGATTTTAGTCAGGTGGGATGTATTGCAGAACCTGAGACTTCCTTACTCCTATGTTGTAGTGTCACTCAGAGGAACAACAAAACCATCTATTATTAATACTTTAAGCTTTTCTCTGATTATGACTGGCTAAGTTCCATGATCTAAGAAAAGTTCTAAGACACAGAAAGGCAGAGAAAAGAGGTGAAAGGGTTTAGTCTTTTTGCCTCAGCATAACCATTAGAAAGCATTCAGACATTCTGCTACAGAACAAGCTGCCTATCCCATCTCATCCCCCTCAGCAAATCAGATGCAAGACTAGGACAGCCCAACCTTTCAATTCATGGTTTAGCATAATCTCTAGTAAACTTTCAGGTTCCTTGTCAAGATCAAAGATCACCCTTTGGCTGGTCAAAGACATAAAAGTAATAATACTACCACCTTTGGTCAAGGAATTTGTGAGTTGCAAATGTCTGAGTTTGTAAATTGCAAATGTCTAACAAGTCTCTTGCAGGAAACCCTCCCCCCCAGAGTTAACCTAATCAGCCCTTTGTGACCTACATGACATGAATAAACCCCACCATGGCAGCAATCATGTGACTAACCCACCCATCTACCTGCTGATGGATGTCAGTACCTGTACTTGCCTGCCCCTTCATGATGACGTGGGGCAGACCACCACCCAATCACCTTAATGATCTTCCCCCATCAAGGGGAATGATTAAAAGGACTCAATCACAAGCAACCAATGGACATTACCTTGTCAGATTCTGGTGTGGCTATGTGCTCTTTGAGCTATGGCTGTCGCCATGTTTCCTAGCTTTGCCCCCTCCCCCACCTTGGGGAGGTGTATCTTCTCTCTCCCTTCTCTTTCTCTCTCTAATTTACTTTTAAATAAACTTTTCTCTTTTTTTTTAACCTCATTGTTGCAATTCTTTGCAATTACTCAGATCTCTGGGTTACCAGTGCTGCGTCCCCCCTCACCTCTCCACCTCTCCACGTCTCCATCCACCCTCATCCTGTCCATACCCTAACAAGAGGGATGTGGAGGGAGTGGGAAAAATCTATCTACCATGCATTACTCTTAAGAAAAGGCCCTTGGGAGTTGCTAAAATGCTGGTCCATGGAAACCTTCCTGTCAAGGTCCCATGATCTTGAGAGACTGTCCATTTGGGGATACAATTCTCTGTGGGTCTCTTGTATTTCTTCATTGTGAAAGAGCCACTGATAGCCTTTGTTCTGGACTGTCGTTTCAAGAATATTGTGTGGCAAACAGCCTCAGATGAGAGAGATCGTGTCTCCTAGAGAGCAAGCAGCTTTGTTTATTGTCAAAAATTGTAAAGACAATGTCTCCCTCTTGGGCAAAAGTTGGCTATGTTTCTTTACAGTACATTAAAAAAGGCTTAGGTCTCAACCTTGAAGTTCCTCAGCAACGGTATAAACTCATTGTATATGTAGCATCTGCCTGGGCCATTCTACTCCCTTTGTGACCAGGGGATCAGGGGGACAGACATGAACTTGAGGCTCCTGTGGCTTTTTGTCTAGTGAATAATAAAGTCCTTTGTCTCTGATCCAGGATTCTCATGTCCTCTGCCAGTATTCATGATACTGGGGCAGGCTAACTCATGAGCTTGCCAGTGGAGTAAAATCTCAGACCTCTCAGTTTTTGGCACTCATAATATCCTGTTCTTGATTTAATGTAATACAATAATGTAATTCCATGTTGATATATTAATATTCACCAAAGGTTTTTTTTTTTTTTTAGTTGGAGTCTCACTCTGTCATCCAGACTGGAGTGCAGTGGCATGTTCCCGTCACCGCAACCTTGACCTGCTGGGCTCTGGTGATCCTTTTACCTCAACCTTCCAAGTAGCCAGAACTACAGGCGTGTGCTACCATGCCCGGCTAATTTTTGATTTATTGTAGAGACGAGGTCTCCCCAAGTTGTCCTGGTGGGACCCAAACCCGTGGGCTCAGGCAATTCACTCATCTCGGCCTCCTAAAGTGCTGGGATTGCAGGCTGAGCCACCGAGCCCGGCCTCACCAAAGGTTTATATACTGTAAATTGTTTGAGAACAGTCAGCTTAGGCTAAGTTATGGTAAAATAACAGGCAACTACAAATATTGGTGACATTAAACATTAGAGTACTGATACACATTTTACAATGAGACTAACAGGAATAACAGCCCTGACTTATAGTATTGCCAATTACCGTAGTGTAAATACTCCCAAATGGGTCAATTTTAAGCTACTAATGTGACATCATCTACTGCAGAGTTGGGAGGAGATGAGCACAGTCAACTCTCACAAACCAGTACAAGCTAGCTCTAGCACACTAGTGGCTTTATAGCAATCAAAATTATTTCTTGCCTATGGTATATACTCTTTGCAGTTCAGCTTTACCTCTGCACTAGGTCAACTTTATTACAAGATATGGATTGAAAAAGCAGCCCTTATCTGGGACATTCCAATTTTGTGGCAGAGGAAACAGCGTAAGAACGGAGTCATAGGATAACTCATAATGGTTCTGTTTGGAAAAGGCATAAGTCACTGTTATTCACATTGTATTGGCCAAAGCAGATCACTTGGACAAGCCCGAGGTCAATGATTGGGAAATATACTCCTGTGAAGGCAGACCCAGTGAAGAGGAACAGCAAGATTTTGACACTAACACTTTCTACAACAATGTGCATCATGTCTTACTTGTTTTTCAGACTATACCATGCAACACAATGTTTTGCACAGAGTTAGTGCTCAATGAATAAATGACCATACAACAAGTTAGTGAGAGCCATAATGATAGCATTAGAAAGGCAAGCTAAAATGCTAGCTGGCAACCCACAAACATGATTTAAACTTTGTTTACATTTTCCCCACTACCTTCCCAGGGGTTTACATAGTCCTGTCAGTGGAATGCCATATACCTTGTGGTTAAGACAGTGAATGTGATAGTATTCCACATTCAATAAAAATGGTATTGAGCCCTTAATTTGAGGCAGACATTATTTTAGACTTGAGAATAAATAGCAAGGAAGAAAACAGTTTTTGCTCTCATTGAACTTAACACCTATCAGAAGATATGTCATTTAAAAAAGTCAAATAATATGTCATTTCATGATAAGTTCTATGGAAAAAAATAACAAATATTTAATTTATACTCATGGTCACTTATGAACCTACAAGAGTATGAAGGGAGGATCTTCTATATAATCATTATTTTTATTAGTAATTAAATCTTCATGTAGCACATAATAATGAAGATACACCAATTTTATGACATGTATAAATTGTGACTTTGATGGGAACAATTTCTGCTTGTTTTATTAAAGTAATTATATCTTCATTAAACAAGAAATTGCAATGTATTTTTATAAATTTTGTGTAGGTTTTACTAAATTCTCATTGTTTCTAGTTTTCTATTTTATTTTAGGGTTGTGGGGTACATGTGAGGATTTGCTACATAAATAAATTATGTGCAAGTGAAGTTTGGACTTCTAGAGAGGCCTCTTTTCCCATGGGAGTGAACATGGTACCCAATGCGTGGTTGTTTGCCTCATCTTCCTTCCCTCTTCCCCCCATTAGTAGTATCTAGCATCTGTTCATCTTTGTGTCTGTTCCCAATGTTTAGGAGCCACTTATGAGTGAGACATAAGATATTCAGTTTTTCATTTCTTTGATGGTTCACTTAGAATGATGGTCTGCAGCTGCATCCATTTTGCTGCAAAGGACATGATTTTGTTCTTCTTTATGGCTGTGTAGTATTCTGTCATATATATGTACCACATGTTCTTTATCCAGCCAACTTTTGATGGGTATCTGAGGTTGGTCCCACTTTTCTGCTATTGTGAAGAGTGCTACAATGAACATGCATATGCAGATGTCTTTCTGGTAGGGTATAGTCCCAGAAGTGAGATTGCTGGATCATCTGGTAGCTCAATTTTTAGTTCCTTGACACAATGCCACACTACTTTCCACAAAGGTTAATGTAGCTTATATTCCCACCAGAGTGTACTAGTATTCCCTTTTCTCCATGGCCTCACCCATACCTGTTGTTTTTTTACTTTTTAATAATAACAATCCTGACAGGTGTGAGGGGTATCTCATTGGAGTTTTAATTGGCATTTCTCTGATGATTAGTGAGGCTGAACATTTTTTCATATGGCTGTTGACTGCTTAAATGCCTTCCTTTGATAAGTATCTGTTCATGTACTTTGCTCACTTTTTAATTTTTTTTTCTGTCCATTTGTTTGAGTTCCTTGTAGATCCTGGATGTTAGGCCTGTGTCAGCTGCATAGCTTGCAAATATTTTTTCCCATTCTGTTGGTTGTCTCTTTACTCTCTTTATAGTTTCTATTGCTGTGAAAAAAAGTTTTAGCTTGATAAGGACCGCTTTTTAATTTTAACTTTTGTTGCATTTGCTTCTAAGGACTTGGCACTGAATTTATTACCTAAACTGATGTATAGGAGGGTGTCCCCGAAGTTTTCTTCTATAATTTCTCCAGTTTGTAGTTTCACATTTAAGTCTTTGATTGATTTTGAGTTAATTTGTATATATGATGAAGATAGGAGTCTAGTTTTACTTTTCTGCACATGTTTAGCCAGTTTTCCCAGAACCATGTGCTAAATATGGTTTCCTTTCCTCAATGTTTGTTTTTGTCAACTGTGTCAACAATTAATTGGTTGAAGGTCTGTGGTTTTCAGTTTATTTATCCTGTTCCATTGGTCTATGTGTCTATTCCTGTACCAGTACCATGCAGTCTTGGTTACTATAGCCTTATAAGTACAAGGAGGTTTTTGACAGACTCTACAGGTTTCCTAGGTATAGAATTATATCATTTGCAAGAAGGGATAACTTATTTTTTCCTATTTGAATACCCCTAATTTCTTTCTCCTACTTGATTTGCTGTGGCTAGGATTTCTAGTATTGTTAAATAGGAGGGCATCCTTGTCTTGTTCCAATCCTTAGCGGGAATGCTTTCAGATTCTGCCAGTTTGATGTCTGCTGCAGGTTTGTCATGGATGACTCTTATTATTTTGAGGTCTAGGTGTTTTATCAAGAAGGGATGTTGAATTTTACCAAATGCTTTTTCTGCATCTAATGAGATAATCATGTAGTTCTTGGTTTTACACCTGCTTATGTGATGGATTACATTTATTGATTTACATATATTGAACTGTCCTTGCATCCTGGAAATGAAGCCCACCTGGTCATGACAGGTAAGCCTTGAAATATACTGTAGGACACAATTTGCTTGAATCTTGTCAAGAATCTCTGCATCTATGTTCATGAGGGAAATTGACCTGCAGTTTTCTTTCCCTGTTGTGTCTTTGCCATTTGGAGATATCAGGAGGATAGTGGCTTTATATAATGAGCTAGGAAGAATTCCTTTCTTCACAGTTGCCTGCAAAACTTTCAGTAAAATTGGTATCAGTTCTTCCTTGCACAACTTACAGAATTCAGCTGAGAAACCATCTGGCCCACAGCTTTTTTTGGTGGGGATATTTCTTATTACTGAGCTGATTTCTTGGATTCTGTTTAGAGTTTCAATTTCTTCCTGTTCCAATCTTGGGAGGTTATGTGATGCCAGGAATTTTCTAGTTATTCACGTATGAATGTTCTTAGTAATCTCTGATAATCTCATTTATTTCTTCAGCATCAGTTGTAACACTGTCTTTTTAATTTTATTGTGTTTATTAAAATTTTCTCATTATACTATAAGAAAGGGATTGGCAGTAGTACGAAATTGCCATGGGAGGGGCGGTGGGATTGGCAGCTGAGGGAAACTGCCAGGGTAGGGAATGGCATACCTCATCAACAAGGATACCTGCATAGTGAACATTTCTATACCTAACCCTGAATTGTACCCCACATCATTAAAATAAAGGAAAAAAATTCTCATTCCCTTTTTTGTCAGTTTGACTAGGGATCTGTCAATATTATCCTTTCAAAGAACAAGTTTTTCATCTTGTTGATCCTTTGTATGAATTTTTATTGGTCTCTATTTCATTTAACTGTGAGTTTATTTTAGTGATTTCCATGTTTATACTAATTCTGGTATTGAATTGCTCTTGTCTTTCCAGCTCCCTTAGTTGCAATATTAGACTATTTACTTGGGATTCCTTTATTTTCTTGATATGTGCTTCCAATGCTATAAATTTCCGTCTCAGCATGGTATCCCAGAGGTTTTGGTGCACTATGTCTGTTTTAATTTTTTTCTAGAAATCTTTTTACTTCTTTCTTGATTTCTGTGTTAACCCAAAAGTCATTCAGAAACATGTCACTTAATTTCCATGTATTTGTGTGTTTTGGGTAGTTCCTGTTGGTGATTGTATTTATTTTTATTCCACTGTGGTCTGAGAAGATGCTTGATAGTCTTTTGAATAACCTTCTGAAATTTGTTCTTGCTTGATTTATGTCTGATTATGTGGTTGATCTTGGAGCGTGCTCTACATGCTGATGTGGTTGTTGGGTGAAGTGTTCCATAGATCTCTATTAGTCCAATTGGTCAAGTTATGAATCTGGATTTCCTTGTTATCTTTTTGCTTTGATGATCTGTCTAAGGCTGTTAGTGGTGTATTATACTCTCCAACTATAATTGTATGGTTGTCTATGCCCTCTTTAGTTTAATTACCAATTGTTTTATAAGTCTGGATGCTTATACATTGGGTGCATATATATTCAAGATGGATATTTCTTGGCAGTGAATTGAACCTTTTATCATAATGTAGTGTCTTTTTAAAACTTTTTTGGTTTAAAGTTTGTTTTATCTAACATAAGAATAGCTACTCCTGATCTTTTTTGTCTTTTGTTTGCCTAGAAGATCTTTCCCCAGTCCTTTATCTTGAATCTGTGAGTGGTCTTTGCCATGTGATTGGTTTCCTGAAGGTAGCAGAAGGTTAGATCACTCTTCTTTATTCAATTTGCTACTCTCTGCCTTTTAAGTGGCATGTTCAGCCTGTTCATGTTTAAGTTAGTTAATATGTGGGAATTTGTTCCTGTCATATAGCTATTATAAGACTACTTTGTTTTGTAGGATTGGTGGTTGATTTGAATGGGTTGTAAACTCTGTGCTTGCTTGCGGTTTCATGATGGGCAGAACCATTCTTTCATTTCTGTGTTCAGAACTTTGTTAAGCATCTCCTGAAGGGTAGGTCTGGAGGTGACATACTCTCTTAGAGATTGGATGTCCAGGAAGTATTTTAATTCTCCATCAGTGAAGCTTAGCTTGGCGAGACAAGACATTCTTGGCTGGAATTGCTTTTCTTTGAGTATGTTAAAGATGGGACCCCAGTGTCTTGTGACTTGTGAGGCTCCTGCTGAGAAGTCTGCTGCAGTTCTGATGGGTCTTTTTAGGTGGTCTATCCCTTCTCCCTAGCTGCCTTTAGGATTTTTCTTTCATGCTCACCCTTGGAAACAGATTATTATGTGCCTTTTAGGATGGTCTTCTCATGTAATATCTCACAGGATTTCTCTGAATCTCTTGCATCTGCATGATTGCCTCTCTAGTGAGACAGGGAAAATTTTCTTGAATGAAATCTTGGAAGGCTTGCTCCAGGGTGTTCTCAGTTTCTTCTTCTTTCTCAGGGATGCTGATCAACTATGGATTTGGTCTCTTTAAATAATCCCAAATCTCTTATAAACTTTGCTCACTCTTTCCAAGTTTTTTGTTTGCTTGTTTGTTCATTTTTGTCAGCCTGGTTAGTTTGATCCTCAGGCTCTGAGATTCTTATGTCTGGTCAATTTGTCTGCTGAGGCTTGCTAATGTGTTTGGAAATTCCCAGAAAGAACTCTTCATTTTCAGAAGGTGAGATTGGTTCTTATAATGGCCAGCTCAGGTTTCACTTCCTTCACTCTTTTCATGGCCTGGATGATCTATGTGTCCACCTTCCCATGGATCTCATTGAGTGTCTTTGCCATCCACAGTCTAAATTTTATGTGTGTCATCAGGGAAAGGTCATTCTGGATGGTTTCCATTGCTTGGGATCTGGGAAGCCCCTTTGCAGTTGTTGACTTGTTATGGTTTTTGGGATTGTTGGTGTTTTTTCATGGGTTCTTTCTCATCTGTGAGGAACAACATTTGTTGTTATTTTTTTAATTATAGAAGGTAGTTTCTGCTGGGGTGGCTTTTTTTCCCCTGTTTTTTCTCCTCTGGGGAGAGCAACAGAGGCAAAATGGGTGGTGATCTAGGGGGAACCTGTTTGAAAGTGTCTGGAAGAAATGTGGTAAGACCTTTCCTCTATTTCAGAGCCTTTCCCCTCCCTCTGGTACAGGTGACAGGAGTCTTTGCTGAACTCTGGCATTCTCCTCAGCCAACTGCTTGTCTTTACAGCAGGATTGATGGACAGCCAGGTGAGACCCTATGGCTCTATTCTGGCTCACGTGCTCTTGGGAATGTGGAGTGGCCTCCTCCTGTCTGGGCAGGATTGCTCCTTTTGCCCAGGGGTAGAAGGAAAGCATTGAGGGGTTGTTATTTTTTCTCTGTCCTCAAGCAAGCAGGGCCACTACCATACTGTGCAGAGGCAATTCATCTCTTAGATCCCACCCTGTTCCTTAGGAGGGGCTATGTCATCCATGTTGATACCCTGAAGGCAAGCAACATCTGCAGCCTTGACCTATGACCATGATGGCTGCTGGCACCAAAACTTTCCCAAATTGCTCATGTTGCCCCTGCTGGGTGCTGGGAAAGTAGCATGCCCACACTGCACAGACAATCCCCACAGGGTATTTCCTATTGAATCTTTCTATGAATGGGGGATCAGCAGCCCTGTCATGGGACTCTTGGAAACTGGGGTTCCCTGGGCTTCATGTGGCACCTACTGGTGCCTCTATTTATGGCAACCCTTTGGGCCTGGTCAGTGCAGGAAGGGTGCAGCAGGGAGTTCTTGGGCTCTCCTTGGCTGAGACTGTAGAGGCTTATGTGAGGTGTCTAGAGAAGAAAAGCTGTCATTTTCACTCACCCCCTTTGTCTTCGAAGGTGCTCTCCTGTTTTCATGTGAAGGTCACTTCTGGGGGTACCTGAGGTATGGAACTGTGCATCCTCTGTGTCTCCAAGTGAACACAGGATACACCTCAGCTTAGATTTTCAGGTCAATCCTCAAAGCCCTAGGTCAGCTCCTCCCTACACATTTATTCATCAAGAGCTATAATCGTGCAATGTCTTCAATTGGCCATCTTGGTCACCCCATGATCTTTTCATGAAAGTATTTCCCACCTACTGGGGTGTCCCAGTGTCTTTTCTACAGATGTTCCAGTATCTGAGGTCACAGGGTGACAGAGTTCCAGCAGAGTGACCTGAGCCTCCTAGAACTGAGAACCTAGAGTAGTGAAGACTAGACACAAATTCCTTGTTTCTAGTTTTAAAAGTTTAAGCATTCTTCTTTTTTAAAGATTTCTTTTTTCTTTTCAAACTATTTTCTTTTGGGGCTCTATTTTGTATTTTAAAATTCCTATCATGTTCTCAACTTGTTCTCATTCTCAATGATCTAAAAAATACATAATATATTGAATATGTTCAAAATTTGAGTATATATTTTATCAAGAAATATAATGAAGTAAATATAAAAATTAAAATTATTTTCACCATGTTTTCAAAATTGTTCCATTCCTTCTAAAATATTTAGAATTATCTTTTAAAATTAAAGGACAAAATTTTAAATTGTGATGAATAAATATGAAAACTATAAACTATTATTTAAATAGAGCCAATATTTGCATTTTATTTTTCAAAATGTTAATCAAATCTTATTAATTTTTGTCAAAGAAAATTATTTGCAATTTTATGTTGTATTCCTAATTGCCAAAGTAATAATAGGTATTAAGCTTCATATGTTATATTTAGATCTACTTATATTCAAATTTAAGAGTAATATAGATTGTTTAGCATTGTAAAATGTTTCTCAAACACAGGTGCAACGATTGTGAATTTCAACAATTTCTTCTGTACATCCAGAAGCATAATTTACAACAGAAAAAAGGCAAGCAAATAGATGCAGTTCACTACTGGGAGACAGTACTTCATTATGCAAGAATTTCTTGTATTCATGCTGAAAGGGACAATTTGAGATGTTAATTTGTCTGTCTTTTCTCTTACTTAAATGCTTCCACTGCTTAAATTCTCCTGCCCTTTGTAGTCATGTCAATCTCTGATAGTGGCACTAGCACAACCCACAAATATTCACAGCACTTGTATACAGTTGCCTTTTATTTTGTAGTCATAGGTTCAAAATGTGCAAAGACATTTCCCTGGGGCCTAATAGTGTTAGTTGCAGAGCAAATGTTTAGAGTGGAGCTGCATTGTGCAACTGTAGAGAAATGGCTTCTTAGTGACAGAGGTAGCTGTTTTCTGTAATGTGTGGGAACCTGTAAAGAAGGGAGCCATGCAATACTTTGTGAACCCTAGACAAGAGTTTAGATTTATTGATTTATTGATTTTTGAGGCAGAATCACACTCTGTTGCCCAGGCTGGAGTGCAGAGACACAATCATACCTCACCGCAGCCTCTACCTTCTGAGGTCAGGCGACCCTGCTGGCTCAACCACCCAGATAGCTGGGACTACCATCATGCACCACCATGATTTTTTTGTAGAGATAAAGTCTCACCATGTTGCCTAGGCTTAGATTTTATTTTATATGGAAAATCTTTGGAGGACTCTGATCTTACAACATTTAAAAAATATTTTTTTCTGAATGCAAGATACAAAATGCCTGGTAGGGGAGCAAAAATAGAAACAGGGAGGCCAGTTTGCACAGGCTATTGTGATGTCAGGTGGAAAATGAGGATGGCTTGGACAACAGTAGTGGGTGTGGTCAAAAGGGGTCCAGTTTGAATATTTTTTCAATGTAAAGCCCAAAGGAGTTGATAAATTAGACACGGGGTGTAAAAGACAGAGACAAGTCATTGAAGACTCTAAGCTTTGACTTTTACCTCTGTTTTTTCTGAGGTCAATTTATCTTCACTTTCAAGTAGGACCATCTTTAAAATTGGATTTGTATGAAAATTAAATATGATAATCTACATAAAGTTATTCTCATAATGCCCAGCTTGCAATAATCGTGGAATAAATACTGGTCATAAAATTATTTTTAAGTCACCACCAAGTAAAAACACATTTCCTAAGTATTCTCTTTTATGTCTCTAAATTTTGGCACATTTACATGTCTAGTATCAGCAATCCAACAATTGACCCTATTCTTTTCCTGACAAAAATCTTCTTATCTGTCTGTCAAGTCTTTGAAGATCAATAAACTTTATAGTGTCAAGGGGATGACTACCAAATATTGAAAATAATAGGAGATAAGCTTATGTTTGGGAAACAGGAGATACCCTTCAAAAACAGTTGCCTGTTCCACTTGCTACATCTAAATTTGCTAAAATCTGAAATTGTTTAGTCTTCCAGAATACAACTTCATTAGTACGTCATTTTAAAAAAATCTCACCTTTATGCATAAACAGATGAATAAACATAAAAATGAATCGTCTTGTCAAGGGATTCATAATGTCTTTTGCCTAACTGTTTCAGGAGCCATTTCTTCTCTCAAATGAGAAAATATTTTGACATTGAAATAAAGAAACCTCATTCTGAGTAGGGCTTATATATGTTACACACCAATACACTTGAAAATTAGACCTAGACCACATTATCATTATATGTTTTACAATTAGTTGAGCCATAAATATGTCTTCATATTGAAGTTCTGAATATATTCTTCCAGTGCCATGGAACTAATGTTGTCTTTTCAAACAGAAGGAAAATTATAAAGCCCACTAAAACCTAAAACTGCTTTCTTAGTTTTAGTATTTCTATCATTAATGATGCAGTTCAAGGGGATTTACAAGGTGAAAGCACTTTATCAAACAATTAAACTGATGTGATTATCAGTGATACAATTTTAGCTAGATAAGGTGAAACTTTACACTTTGAGAAACAAACAAGCAGCTGACCCATTTGGCTAGCAGTCCAATTTAGTCATGTAAGGGAAATGTATTAGTATAAAAGGAATTAAATTCTTAGAAAGAAACACCAAGAAGAATGACCATGTTATTGAAAGGACAATTCTATCAGCCCATAAAATAGACACAACAAGTGTAGACAGGGAAAAAAATACATTTGAAAGGGTTCAGCCAGGTTTGAAGATAATTTGGTGACTTCTTACAAAAATTAACACCTTCTGTCAAAGATGAGTTGGTTGAAAGACTGAGTTTTTGCTTCCAGAATCTCTGCCCTATTCCATTGGTCTACAGGCCTGTTCTTGTTCCAATCCCAGGCTGTTCTGGCTACCATAGCCTTGTAGTAAAGTTTAAAGTCTGGAAGTATGATACCTCTTGCTTTGTTCCTTTTGCTGAGAATTATTTTGGCTATTTATGCTCTTTTTGTTTTCATTTGAATTTCTGCATCGTCTTTTCCAGGTCTTAGAAAAATGATGTTGGTAATTTGGTGGATATTGAATCTATAGATTGCCTTGGGTAGGATGAACATCTTAACAATATTGATTCCTCTGATCCATGAGCATGGAAAGCTTTTCCATTTGTTTGTGTGGTCCTTGATTTCTTCGAGCAGCATTTTGTAATTCTCATTGTAAAGATTTTTCACTTCTCTTGTTAGGTGGATACCAAATTATTTCTTTGTGTGTGTGTGTGTTTATTGTGAATGGGACTGTGCTTTTTATTTGCCTGCTTGTTGCTGGTATATAGAAATGCAACTGTCTTTTGCATGTTGATTTTGTGCCCCAAGTCTCACTAATCATCAGAGAAATGAAAATCAAAACTACAATGAGATTATCACTTAACTCCAGCAAGGGTGGCTATCATTAACAAATCAAAAACAACAGATGCTGGCATGGAAGCAGAGAAAAGGGAACTGTTGATGGGCGTGCAAGCTAGTTCAGCCTCTATGGAAAGTAGTGTGGTGATTCTTAAAAAAACTAAAATTTGACCTTCCACACAATCCAGCAATCCCTCTCCTGGGAATATACCCCGAGGAACATAAATTGTTCTACAAAAAAGAAACCTGCACACACATGTTTATTGCTGTGCTATTCACAATAGCAAAAACTTGGAGCCAAGCTTATTGTCCATTGAAAATGAACTCATTAGCCAGGCTCGGTGGCTCAGCCTGTAATCCCAGCATTTTGGGAGACTGAGGTGAGTGAATTGCCTGAGCCCGCGGGTTCGAGACCTGCCTGGGCAACTTGGTGAGACCTCATCTCTACAATAAAATCAAAAATTAGCTGGGCATAGTAGCGTGTGCCTGTGGTTCCAAGCTACTTAGAAGGCAGAGGCAGAAGGATCGCTGGAGCCCAGCAGGTCGAGGCTGCTGTGGCTGGGAGCAGCCTGCACACCACTCTGGGTGACAGAGTGAGACTCCAACTCAAAAAAAAAAAAAAAAAAAAATGAACTCGTTAAGGAAAACGTGGCACATAAACACAGTAGAGTATTATGCAATCATAAAGAACAGAATCATGGACTACACAGGAAATTGGATGAACCTGGAGACCATCATACTTAGTGATCTTTCACAGAAACAAAGAACTGACTACTGCATGTTCTCACTCATAAGTGAGACCTAAACATTAATCACGTTAGCATAAATGAAGAATCAGCAGTCACTGGGCACTGCCAAGGGGTTGGGGCACATAACAACACAAAGGGTTTAAATTTGATAAAATAAAATTTAATTTAAAAATGTAACTATAAAACAATATAAATATCTTACTGTGATCCAGCAATTGTGTTCCTCCAATTTAAAGGAGTTGAAACTTTATGTCCACACAAAAACCTGTGCATGGATGTTTTGGGCACTTTTATACATAATTGCCAAAACTTGGAAGCAACAAAGATATCCTTCAGTAGGTGAATGATTAATTAAATGGGTATATTTAGACGATGGAATATTATTCATCATTAAAAGCAAATGAGTTATCAAGTCATGGAAAGACATGGAGGACACTTGACTGCATATTGCTGAGTCAAATTAGCCTATCTGAAAAGTCTACATATCATATAATTCCAACTATATAACATTTTGGGAAAGGCAAAGGTATGGAGACAACTAAAATAAATCAGTGGTTGCTGGAAGATAAGGGGGAGGGAAGTATGTATAGGTAAAGCACAGAGGATTTCTAGGGTAGTGAAAATACAGTGATACTTAATGATGAATACATGACATTATACATCTGTCTAAACCCATAGAATGTAAAACACCAAGAGTGAATGCCAGTGTAAAAATGGAAAACACCAAGAGTGAATGACAGTGTAAACTATGGACTTTAAGTGATAATAATGTGTCAATGTAAGTTCATCAGTTGTAAGAAATGTACCAATCTAGTGGGAGATGTTGAAAATGGAGGAGGCTATGTACGTGTGGGGCAAAGTGGGCATATAGATATCTTTGTACCTTCCTCTCAATTTTTGCTATGAATCTAAAACTTCCCTAAAAAATAAAGCCTTAAATAAAGATACATTTGAAAAGAATCGCTAGTAATATATGTTCTAATCTCTTTTTAAATGATAGCAAAAGTTCTGTGATAATGAAGAATATTGAATTCTATGTTCAATTGCGTTTAGTTGCACTTGATGTTCCTTCTCCAAATGTATATAATAACTTATGCCTATCTCTACTAAAGCCCTTATACTTGTTTCATAGATGTTGATTTTTATCTATTTCTTCCACTAGATTGTAAACCACTTATTAAAATGAGAAACACAAATAAATGTTCTAATAGAGATATAAGCAGTTCAGTTCTGGATGTAAGTCTCAAGCATCCGAGCAGAGATGTGAAAAAGGAATTGGGATACATGAGTCTGGATATTAGAGAAGAAATATGGGCTGAAGAAATGAATCACAAAAGATGGAAGTAGTTGGGATCACCTAGAGGAGAGATTAGGAAGCTGATAGTGGGTCTGGATTGGATTCTAGAGAATTCCAGCATTCAGAGGTAAGATAGAGAAAAAAAGGCCAAGAAAGAACAGAAGGAATAGTCAGTAATGTAGAAAGAAAATCAGCAGAATGTGGTAAGTTTTCTAGGGTAATGAGAAGAAAAAAATATTTAAAGAAGGAGAAAGCAATAGAGAGGGTCAAATGTTGCTGAGAGGCTAAGTAAGATTAAAACATTAAAAATATCCACTGGATTTGGAAAAATGTTTACTATTGATAACCTTGACAAGGGCTCAGCAGTTTCAAGCAGTCAGATGCATTTAAGGTAGAGTGGTGTATGAGAATGTGGAAGCAGCATTTCCAGATAACTCTTTTGAAAAATGTTACTGTGAAAGAGAATAGAGATATATAGTGGAAGTTGGAGGAAGTTACATAAGACCAAGAGAGAGAGAGAGAGAGAGAGAGAGAGAATTCATATTAGTTTTCTTTTTTATTTATAAATTTTTTAATTTTAAATATGTGGGGTGCAATTCAGGGTTAGGTATACAAATGTTCATTATGCAGGTCTCTTGTTGATGAGGTGTATTCCCCTCTTCTGGCAGATTCTCACTACTGCCAATCCCTTTCTTTTAGTACTACGATAGTTGTTCAAGGCAAGTTTTCTAATGGAAATTATGCAGTAGATAAAGAGAAACTGTGAAAAAGCACACACAAAAAACAGCATGACTGAAGGTGAAAAATTCTTGAGAAGGAGAGAACACAAGAGACTTTATTCATAAGTGGAGACATTGGCCTTGGATAGGAGACATATTTTTCTCCATTTTGACAAAAGTGGAAAAGAAAATGCAAGAGGAACTGTAGAACTTATAGGGCCAAATGAGGAAGCTTTAAATGAATAACTTCTATTTTCTTGAAAAAGTATGAGGAAGGTCATTAATTGAGAACAAAGGAATTGATCCATGAAATTGATATCCCTAAGAAGAGAAAAGTAATGTTAGTAGAGAATTGTAGTGGGATTTCTAGTGTTCAAGTGTTCACTTGACATGTGTCGTCATGAATTTAGATTGAAGTTAGTTGGTGCAGTTAGGTGATTTTCTTTTGCAACATTCTGCAATTCAGCTGGAGGCAGGGAAGGCAAATAGTTGGGTTCAGCTTGGACTGGGGTTGTGCTAGACAATTATAATAAGCAGAGAAGAGGGCGGAGAAGCTTTTTCTAGGGAGAAAATTTGTTGATGGATCAGAAAATCTAATCACTTTCTTGAATGATCATAGGAGGGACAGATGGGGAATAACACAGTGGTGAAATCTATGGTTTAGAAGCCTCAACATATTAGAAGAATTATAGCAGAGAGAGTACTAAAGCAAGTAAGTGAAGGATGGGAGGTGGTGGTTGGAGAGTCATGTCTGAAATCAAGATTTTGGAAAAGGTGACATTTATGGTACTGTCAAAAATTACAGGGACAGAAAATTGTCTATTACCACATAATGTTGCATTACAAAATACCTCAAAACTTGGAGTAAGATATTGTCTCAAAAAAAGAGGGACAGATTCCAGGAATATATAGGGGAGGGAGAACAACAACAACAGGGTTTTTTTGCCTATCAGTGTATCAAGACAAGGAATAGGAGAAATTAATATTGAATTTTAGCTGGGGCATCTGGATGGATCCTCAAGACAGGGAATTGAAGTCAATCAGCAGATTTGAGGCACAGGCTGGTGAGTGCAGGTTGGATATGCGAAGTTAGAAGCTCTGAGAAAGCTTATACAGACACCAGGTTGATTGTTGGAAATATTAATCTGGAACTCAGAAGCATTCAGGGTTCAATATAGAACTTATAAGCCAAGGTGGTAGTGAAAGTAAACATATGGAAACAATTAGTTAGGAAAGAGATTATAGGAAGAAACAAAGTTTAAAAGAGTTTATAGGAGGATAATTAAAAATGAAGCCCTGAGCAATATCAATACTTAAGTGATGGCCTGAAAAAGAAAATACGATCATAAAGGAAACTGAACAGAAGACAATAGAGAGTAACATCAAGAAAAGAAAAGTAGAATGATATCACAGAAACTGAGGAAAATGGAAGATGCCAGGAGAGCTTGTCAAGAAAGTAAAATATAATACTTGTAAACTAAAAACGAGCAAGTGCCTAAGATTTCATCACTATGAAGGTCAAAGTTCCCCTAGTTTTAGTAAAGCATTATGAAGAAGAATCTGGTTGTAGGACTTGTGATTCTCTTATAACCAAAGAGCAGGGCAGACAGCCTAACTTTTGAAGTCAGTACAGCTTCTGCCTTATTTGCTGGGATGCTCACCTTTGGAGTCGTGACATCCTCCGTTTAGGAATCTGACTACCTGAGGTAGTTGCGATGTGAAGAAGTCCAGGCCACATGGAGAAGTCATGTGAATGTGCTGTGGTCAACAATCCCTGCTGAGGTCCCAGCCAAGAGCCAGACCTATGAGTGAATTTGTCTCCAAATGATTCCAGTCTCCAGCACCAGGTCACCCTCAGCTTTCAAGTCTCCTTGGCTGAAGTTCCACATGTTGGGAAGCAGAGACAAACCATTGCCTTGAATGTTTCTGTTTCCCGTTTCTGACCCACAGGATACATGACCTTAATAAATGGTGTTTTAAGTTACTTAATATTGGTGCAATTTATTACACAGCAATAGAAACTGAAGCATTATTGAAAGAAATTATGTCTCCAGAAGGAATATATATCATTTCTATGATATGATCATTTTTAAAGGATTTTAAATTGCAAAATATTTTTCCCAAATCCAGCTGTAATCTTTCCAAGTTTTAGTCACGGGAAAAACTCAGATCAGCTGTATATTTTCACAAGTTTCCCAGGGTTTATAGGATGTAGCTTGTAATATAATTTCCAGTTATCTAATCTCCAATGCCTATCCTAAGTCTTATCTCTTCTCAGAAGCCTTTAGAAACCACTTTTGATAGAAGTAATCTTTCATTCCTATTAACTCTTTTGACAGTCTTTTTTTAAACAAACATATAACCTATTTTACTAAATAGATCTAACAAGTCTGGGACACACTTATGTTTCCTTGTATCATAAGAATTAACCATCTCTGAGTATTGTATACAATAGGTGCTCAATATATATCCGTTGACTTCACTATTAATGCAAATATCATTACTGAATTTTAAAGCTGATTATTTTATTTCACAACTTAATAAAATTCACACTTCTTGCTTTCAAAGAAGGAGGTTGTGTATATAGTCATCATACAAAGTATACAATCTCTTAGTGCCCTCAAAACTTACTTTTGTTACTAGAATGCTATTTTCACTGTGATTAAGCCATCTAAAGAAATATGTATTTCAACGATGGCAGTGTCCATACTAATAAGTGTAGTCCCACGACATGTTGAGAAATACTGGGTCAAGTTTGTATTCATTTGAACAAATTTCAAAGAATGGAAAAGAAAATGGGGAGAGAAAGGAAGACTGATTCGGTGGGAGGTTGTTTGTTAATTCATAAACAAATGCTGTGTACAAATTGAACCATGTGACTGCTTTTCAAAAAGGAAAAGTACATGATAAATTCCACTTGTTTCCTAAAAATATGCTCACTTATACTTGGCATGTATTTTAAACTCTTTGAGAACTGAGGAGTTTGTTTATGGAGAAAAAAGGCACAAAATAGGGATTGGGTGAGGCTGAGGCAGGAAGATTGCTTAAGACCAGGAATTCGAGGCTGTAGTAAGCTATGATCACCTCACTGTACTCCATCTTGGGCAAAAAGCAAGAACTTGGTCTCTAAAACAAAAGTAATGGCAATAAATAAATCAAAACAAAAACTAGGGTTATTTGAGAAAGAACAATACAAGGTACCTCCTTATAACTGGAGGACCTCTTTCAGGAGATGATATGCAATATTGTTGAGTACTGGTGGTTTGCATAATTGTAAAAATTTGATAGGTGTCCACTGGTGTTGGGCAACCTGTCAGCATTGAAACCTGAAGAAAAGGAGCCAGCCATATGAACATTCAGTGGGAAAAGTTTCTATGTTAAGAGAAGAATACATATGATGTCCCCAACACAAGAATCAGAGCTCAGGACAATGGCAACTTCAAAAAAGGCCAGTAAAGGGCCAAGTATGGTGGCTCACATCAGTAATCCTAGCACTCTGGAAGGCCAAGGCAGAAAGATTGTTTGAAACCAGGAGTTCAAGACCAGCTTGGACAACACAGTGAAACACTATCTCTAAAAAACAAAACAAAACAAAAATTAAAAAGAAAACAACAACAGCAAATAGCCAGGCATGGTGGTGCACAACTGTAGTCTCAGCAGGAGGGTCATCCATGAGTTTGAGGTTGCAGTGAGCTCTGACTGCCTCACTGCAATTCAGTTTGGGTGAGACCCTGTCTTTATAAAGAAAAAAAAAAAGGCCAATGAGAGTAGGGCTGTGGATAGGGGAAAGATAATAGAAGGAGATAATAGAAAAACAGGCAAAGATCTGACCATTATGGGACATTATAGCAAATATTTGATTTTATTTCGAATGCAATGAGAAGCCTTGGAGATTCTTAAACATGGGAGGACATGGTCCTAGGTTTTGAAAACTTTCTCAGTTATAGGGGGAATATTGGATTGAAAAGAGGCAGAGAAAAGTTAAAGGTTTATAGGCCTAATCTAGACAAAAGATTATGAAGGATTGAGAGATAGATTACAGAAATACTCTGGTCAGTAGAATTGGGAGAATTTATTGCTGGATTTCATATGATGCATGAGGAAGATTAAAAAGTCATGATGATTAATTATTTACATTTTAAATCTTAATAAACCAAAACTTTGATAACTAGCATTCCAAATAATTTTAGGATTGAACAATGACAAAATTCCTTCCAACTGGAAGTCTCAGTTTACACTGACCATGATGTAACCTGGTAATCAGTAAATGCTCAAATATGTAGTACATGAATAATTAAATAAAGTAGGTAGTGTTTCCCCTATTCTGAAAACATAAAAGTAAATTAATAATATATTGTTTTTATCATTTTTTCTGATTTCTCAAATATTAGTGGAATAATAAATAATATGACTGGAAAGGTTTACTTGAAATGCCTTGGCAGACCAGTTGCTGGCAAACCCAGAACATTTCTTTTGCTATTGGACAAGAGGGATTCTTTCAGCTGGACTGGGGAGTTGTGGATGGGAACCTGGGCTGCTGCTGATCTCTCCAGCGCCATAAGAAGAAAGACAGAGAAACCATCCTTAATGACATTTTTGAAGCCCTGGCTACAATCCCAAGAGCTCTTAATCTTTTCTATCGTGTGAAATAATAAATTTCCTTTTTGTATTTTAAGCTAATGTGATAACATGTTTGCCATTTTTTACAGAAGATGTTCTGACCAAACAAGGACCTTAGATTTTTTTTTTTCCTTGAAAACAGGATTTAAGGGGACAGAAAATCTCCCACAGTGGGAGGAGACCCAAAGGGGGTGGCCAGAACCTTAATCTTAATCTGGAGACTATAATTTATAAGGAGCAAAAAGTGAAGCCAATACTAAGAAGGTCCTATTTGCAGGTGGGAAATTCAGGACACTTGATATCTAGGTTGAGCCTTCTACTCAGCTCTTCTGACTTTAGTTTCCTTGTTTAGAAAACTAGTGTCTATTCCAACTCTTGAAATTCTTTATTTCTGCTGGGCGTGATGGCTCATGCTTATATTCCCAGCATTTTGGGAGGCAGAAGCGAGAGGATTGCGTGACCCCAGGGGTTCGAGACCAGCCTGGGCAACTTGGCAAGACCTCGTCTCTACAATAAACCAAAAAATTGACATATCTGTGGTTCCAGCTACTTGGAAGGCTGAAGCAGAAGGATCTCTTGAGCCCAGCAGGTCAAGGATGTGGTGGCCGGCGTGAGTGTGCCACTGCACTACAGCCTGGATGACAGAGTGAGACGCTAACTCAAAAAAAAAAAAGAAAAAGAAAAGAAATTCTATATTTCTACACATCCATTTTATGCCTATATTTTGATGTTCTGCTTATATCATACATCTCATTTCTTGGTCTCTTTAAAACATATATAACAGCGAGGAAATAAAGATATGTTTCTTAAAAGGCTATATCGAGTTAGGAAACAAAAAGAAATATTCAGTTTGATGTACTGAGGCTTTCAGAACAAGATATGACCATAAAAGTAAATTGATTTACTGTGGAAAAACTAGCATATCATACATATATATCAACTTGTTTATGGGAAGATTATGTTGTTGTTTTTCTTGAATGTTGTCTGTTAGAAGACCTAGCAACAGAGAATGTGGAGAATGCTAATCTCTCAGGAAGAAACAACCCAAATTGTGCTGCCCAGTGTTTTGAGAGGGCATCATAAAAATACAAAACTGGGTCTGCTAATTTTGGCTTGTATCTCTGGAAAAGTCATAGGTTATTCACCTGCTATCTTGCTTGGTTAACACTGCTTTCCTTATTTTCCGCATCATTAAGAGCACATAAAATGATAACAGTTGTAAGGCCCCTGGGGTAGGCAGAGAAGACTGGTAAGGGTTCAAGGAGACTGGAGGCCGTGGACATTGGAGGGAATCTTGTGGGAATCAGAATCTCTACACCCCTATAACCCACAAGAGGCACACGTGTGCTTTAACATCTTGACTGAAAAACTCCGAGTTAAAAACTTAATATGACACAGATGTTTCTGTTAATTCTATCTATCTATCTATCTATCTGTCTGTCTATCTGTCTATCTATCTATCTATCTATCTATCTATCTATCTATCTATCTGTCTATCATCTATCTATCTATCTATTTTAACGAATGCTCGAAAATCTCTTTTCTCAAATTCTGACTTTGGGCTCATCAGGTGACAGTGGCATTACTAAAACTTAGTATCACGGCACTGCTAGTCCTTTTACAAGCCTGGGTAAAAAAAAGGTCTCTCAAATTACACAGCCTTTATATAATTAGCAGACTTTTTAATACATTTTATTTAACTTTTAAAATTTTATTTAACTTTTTCTTTGCACCTGCAACTGCATTCACAGAATGCTAGAGGTGGAGGATCATTTTCTGTTAACCATTTGTTGATTTTGAGATGAACCTTGTGAAGGTGTGCATGGTGCCCGTAAGAAGGTGCTGAGGAAGATGCTTTGGATGTTCCGCAGAAGCTGCCCTAGTGCCTTTTCTCTGTCTCCTGTTGCTTCCACTGTGTATGTGAGTCACATTTAAAGCCAGCATTTAGCGAGCTAGAACCCAATAACAATTTTGCAGCCAGAAAATTCATCCTAAAATCCATGTGAAATCTCCAGGAACCCTGAATATCCCAAACAATCTCAAATGATAAAAGTTGAATGTTTCAGATGACTCAGTTCTAAACAGGTTTGTTGCTCCTTGCAGCATCCTTTGAAAGCACAGGTGGCAAAATTCAGGGGATGTTCAAGGAGGGTTCACCTGATAAGTCTCCTTAAGTTGTTAAATGCTTCCTGTTGCAACTTCATCTGGAAAGACGAGGAAGTAGGAAGTGAGGTTTTGAGGCCTAAGACTGATCCTGCCAGCCTTCCCACCTGTCTTGTTTCCTCCCAGGAGAGTCACTCACTCAGCCCCAGTCATTGTGTAGAAGTCTGCCTTCTGAAAAGGACCCGGAGGTTGGTGACCACAGAACCCTATTCCAGTATGGGATCCACCAGAGACCAGTGTGTGGAGGGTAACCAATACCTCCCTACTTTGTTTCTCATTTACAAAACAGAAAATCTATCTGTCTTTATTTGTTCAGGTGTATTGAAGCTCCAGTGAGACAGCATATGGGAAAAATTGGGAATTTACACTCCAGACACTATAAGGGTTGATTACTGTTATCTAAATTAACATACAATCATTAAGGGTACAGGTAAAGGTTAAATTCATTAAGGATAAAGGTTGATCTGACCTTTCCTAATTTCCAAACTGACTATAAATCCCCAGTAATCAAAACAGTTTGGTATCACATGATGACAGACATAGAGACAAATGGAAAAGACTAAAGAGCTCAGAATGAAATCCTCACATGTATGGCCAGATGATTTTCAAATGATTTTCAGCAAGGGTGCCAAGAATATTCTATGGAGGAAAGACCGACTTTTAAATAAATCGTTTTAGAAAAAATGGATTTTCACATCATATGCAAAAATTAACACAAACTGTATAAAGACCTAAACCTAAGAATTAAAACTATAAAAGTCTTAGAAAACATTGGGCAATGCCCTTAAGACATTGGCTTTGACAATGATTTATTGGATATAACACCAAAAGCAGAGGCAACAAAAGATAAAATAAATAACTTATACTACATCAAATTAAAAAAAAAACCTTTTGTGTAGTACCAACAGAGTGAAAAGATAGCTAATAGAATAGCACAAAAATATTTGTAAATCACAAATCTGATGAAAGAATAATATCCAGAATATATCAAGAACTCATAACTCAACAATGAAAAAAATCATTAAAATTGGACAGAGGACTTGAATAGAAATTTCTCTAAAGAAGATAGATAAATGACCAGCAAGCAGACAAAATGACGTTCAACATTAGTAAACATCAGGGAAGTGCAAATAAAAACCACAAATAGATACCACCCCCATAAAGATGCCTATTATAAACAAAAAATGACAAGTGGGGAGACGGGGCAAGATGGCGACGGCATAGGTGAACTGGTGAGATTCTCTGAATGGACCAAGACTGCAAACTGCTGAATAGACAGACTGTAAAGCAGAGGGAAAAGTGAACAAAACCAGAAGACCCTCATAAGGAAGAACAGGTCATTGCAGAAGAGAAATAAAAGCAACCCCACCTTCCCTCAAAAACAGAATTGAAGAGGGGGAGGGAAAGGGGTAAAGGGAGAAAAATCTACAGAAATGAAGAAAAACCAAAAGAAGAGTATGGGTCTCTCCCAGACGCCTGGGAGAGCAGACACTGAGAAAATTGACTTTGGAATACAAACAATGAAAAGTCCCCAGAATGAAGGGTCTCAAAATGCAAATGTAGATATCAAAACAATAATGGAGAGATTAAAAAGAATTGAGGAGACACAAGAAGAAACTAGGAAGGAGCTGATATCTGAGATAACAGTAATAAAGAATACTGTGAATGAAATAAATAACAAATTGATAAGCATGGAAAGCAGAATTACCCAAGCAGAAGAAAGAATCTCAGAGCTTGAGGACCAAAATATAGAAATAACCCAAACTCTTAAAAACACAGAAAATAAGCTAAAAAAGACAGAACAAAACCTTCAAGAGATGAGTGACTACCTCAAGAGGCCTAACCTAAGAATAATCGGACTCCCTGAGGCAGAAAGAGAAACAGAGACCACATTGGAACAAACTTTCCACGAGATCATTCAAGAAAATTTCCCTCATCTAATCAGTGATACAAAAATTCAAACACAAGAGATTCAGAGAACCCCCGCAAGACAACAAATGAGAAGACCAACTCCTAGACACATAATAATTCGCCTAAATAAAGTAGGCACAAAAGAAAAAATCCTAAAGGCAGCAAGAGAAAAAGGCCAGATCACCCACCATGGAAGAACAATCAGAATAGCAGCAGATTTATCTGCAGAAACCCTGCAGGCTAGGAGAGCTTGGAGCCCTATCTTCAAAGTCCTAAAGGATAAACAATTTCAACCAAGAATAACCTACCCAGCCAAGCTAAGCTTCATCAGTGAGGGAGAATTAAAATCTTTCCCAGATATCCAATCCCTAAGAACTTATGCAGCCACAAAACCATCTCTACATGAAACACTTAAGAAAGTACTAAACACAGAACAAAAGGAAAAAAGAACCACGTTCTTCACAAAAGTACAGGGAAAAGAATAAAATATACACGAACCAACCCCAAAAGCAAAAGAAAGACAAAAAAGAAAAAGAAAAATCCAAGTGGAAGAACAATAACTCAATAAGAACTCCATGATAGGGATGAACTCTCACATTTCAATAATTAGTCTGAATGTGAATGGACTAAACGCACCACTGAAAAGACATAGAATGACAAAATGGATAAAATATCACCAGGCAACAATATACTGCCTTCAAGAGACCCATCTCACTAGAAAGGACATACACAGACTCAAAGTAAGAGGATGGGAAACAAATTTTCAGGCGAATGGAACACAAAAGAAAGGAGGAGTCGCGATCCTAATTTCAGACAAAATACCATTTAAGCTATCAAAAATTAAAAAAGATACAGAGGGCCACTACATAATGATAAAAGGTTCACTCCATCAACAAGAAATATCTATCCTAAACATATATGCACCCAACATAGGCGCACCAACATTCATAAAGCAACTTCTAGGAAAACTTAAGAAAGACATTGATTCTAACACCATAATAACTGGGGACTTTAATACACCACTCACAACCTTAGACAGATCATCAGGACAAAAAATCAGCAAGGAGATCCGGAACCTCAATGAGACTCTGGACCAAATGGACTTAATTGATACCTATAGAACACTCCATCCAAAGACCACAGAATACACATTCTACTCATCACCACATGGAACATATTCTAAGATCGACCACATAATTGGACACAAATCAAGTATAAGCAAATTTAAAAGGACTGAAATTCTACCATGCACCTTCTCGGACCACAGTGGAATAAAAATAAACATTGACACCAACAAAGTCCCCCCAAAACCCACAAAGACATGGACACTAAACAGCATGATGCTAAATAACTCCTGGGTCAATGATGACATCAAAATAGAGATCAAAAGATACCTGGAAACAAATGAAAATAAAGAAACATCTTACCAAAATCTCTGGGATGCCTTAAAAGCTGTAATAAGAGGGGAATTTATATCCCTACAAACACACATGAGGAAAATGGAAGGAACAGAAATTGACAAGCTAACAAGCCACCTAAAGAAGCTGGAAAAGCAAGACCACAAAAACCCTAATTTCAGCAGAAGAATCCAGATCACCAAAATAAAAGCCCAAATCCAGGACATAGAAGACAAAAAGATAATACAAAAAATCAATGAAACAAAAAGCTGGTTCTTCGAAAGGGTAAACAAGATTGATGGTCCCCTAGCTAGACTGACCAAGAAAAAACGAGAAAAAAACGAAATAAGCATAATCAGAAACACAAAAGATGAAGTCACATCTGACCCTGAAGAAATACAAAAGATCATTAGAGACTACTACGTACACTTGTATGGAAACAAACTTGAAAACCATAAGGAAATGGAAGACTTTCTGACATCACACAACCTACCTAGGTTGGAACAAGAAGAAATTGAGACCCTAAATAAACCAATAACAATCAAGGAAATCGACCACGTAATAAGAAAACTTCCTACAAAAAAAAGCCCTGGTCCAGATGGCTTTCCAGCAGAATTCTACAAGACATTCAAGGAGGAGCTGATACCAATCCTACTGAAGGTATTCCAGGCGATTGAAAAAGATGGAACTCTCCCCAAATCATTTTATGAAGCCAACATCACATTGATACCCAAGCCAGGTAAAGATCCAACAAAGAAAGAGAACTACAGGCCAATATCTTTGATGAACATAGATGCTAAAATTCTCAACAAAATCCTAGCAAACCGGATTCAGCAATACATCTCAAAAATCATCCACCATGACCAAGTAGGCTTCATTCCTGGCATGCAGGGCTGGTTTAACATTCGTAAAACCATAAATGTAATTAGATACATCAACAGATGTCAAAACAAAAACCCATGATCATATCACTAGATGCAGAAAAAGCTTTTGATAAAATCCAGCACCCCTTCTTGATAAAAACCCTTGAACATCTAGGCATACGGGGAACGTACGTCAAAATAGTGAAAGCCATGTACGAGAAACGCACAGCCAGCATACTCCTAAATGGACAAAATTTGGAACCAATTCCCCTGAAAACTGGAACTAGACAAAGATGCCCACTCTCTCCCTTCCTGTTCAACATAGTATTGGAAGTCCTGGCTAAAGCAATCAGAGAAGAGGAGGCAATCAGAGGTGTTCAAATAGGAAAAAGGAAGCCAAGTTATCTTTCTATGCAGATGATATGATGGTGTACCTTGAAAACCCAAGAGAATCTGTCAAAGGCCTCCTTACATTGATAAAAGCCTTTGGTAAAATCTCAGGATACAAAATAAATGTACAAAAGGCAATCGCATTTCTCTACACCAATAATAAACAAACAGAAACCCAAATAAAAAACACAGTTCCATTCACAATAGCCACAAAAAAAATGAAATACCTTGGCATCTTCCTAACCAGAGACGTGAAAGACCTTTACAATGAAAATTACAAAACACTGCTCAAAGAAATCAAAGCCGACATGAACAAGTGGAAAAATATCCCATGCTCATGGATCGGAAGAATCAACATTGTGAAGATGTCCATCTTACCTAAGGCAATCTACAAATTCAATGCAATACCCATTAAATTACCAACAACATTCTTTCAGACCTAGAAAAAACAACACAGGAATTCATATGGAAACACAAACATCCAGAATAGCCAGAACAATCCTCAGCAAAAAAAACAAAGCAGGTGGTATCACAATACCAGATTTCAAACTTTACTATAAAGCTACAATCATCAAAACAGCTTGGTATTGGTACAGGAACAGGCATATAGATCAATGGAACAGAATTGAGATTCCAGAAGCAAAACCTCAATTTCTCAACCAACTCATCTTCGACAAAGCCCCCACACCTACCAATGGGGGAGAGGAGAACCTATTCAGTAATGGTGCTGGGAAATTGGCTGA
>NW_007047630.1:0-505 GCF_000164805.1 Carlito syrichta
AAAAAAAAAAAAAAAAAAAAAAAAAAAAAAAAATCCCCTTCCAAGGGGATGCTCACTGCAACTTCTCCCCTGCGAGACAATTTTTCCCGCCCCTGAATCTGGGTTACAGCCATGATGGGTTCCGATTGGCCCGGGGTGGGCGTGTACTTTACGATCATTGGTCTCTGCTCCTGTCCCCAGACGAGCGGCCATCTTGGGCCCCGCCCCTACCGCGAGTTTTTCTGGGAATTGCAGTCCCAGCTCCGCTCTGTCCCGGCACAAGACTTTTTGCCCTCTGTTCCCGGGTCCCTCAGGCGGCCACCCCAGTGGGCACACGCCCACGCGGCGTTCCTGCCCCACGCTCCCTCCTTCTGCCTTTCATTCCCAGCTGCCAACATCTTGGAAGCTTTGAAGCTCAGCAAAGAAGGGAAATCCATTGAGAAAAGTCTGTAAAGGTATCCCGGGTCTACCTGCTTGCCTAGCTCTGTGCATCCTGCCACTGAGGAATCCGAAGAGGTAGCAGTAG
>NW_007047631.1:0-596 GCF_000164805.1 Carlito syrichta
AAAGATACCCGCACATGTGTGTTTATTGCAGCATGATTCAAAATGGTTAAAACATGGAACTAACTCTGCTGCCCATCAAAAATCGACTGGATAAAAAAATGTGGTACATATAAATGGCAGAATATCACACAACCATAAAGAAGAATAAACATATGGACTTCACAGCAACTTAAATGGATTTAGAGTCTATAATACTCACTGATCTATCACAGACACAAAGAATGAGTACCATATGTTCTCACTCATAAGTGGGCCCTGAACATTTACCAAAATACTATGAGAAAGGGATTGGCAGTAGCGAGATACTGCCAGGGGAAGGGGGAGAGCCACAACATCAATAAGGATACCTGGTCTCAAACCAGGCAAAATGGGGACCAAAGGGAGGCCCAAACTTCACCTGTACAATGACCATATTTGCATACCTAATCTTGAATTGTACCACACATCTTTAAAATAAAATTTTATTTATTTATTTATTTATTTAAGTTGGAGTCTCACTCCATCGCCCAGACTGGAGTGCAGTGGCCGCTCCTAGCCACCGCAGCCTCGACCTGCTGGGCTCCGGCGATCCTTCCGCCTCAGCCTTCCAAGTAGCC
>NW_007047632.1:0-541 GCF_000164805.1 Carlito syrichta
CCATGTAAGGTAGCATATTCATAGGTTCCAAAGATCAGAATGTTGACATTTTTGGAGGGCTATTATTATTCTGCCCACAAAGGCTGTGCTCAAATAAAACTTTATAAAAACAGGTGTGGGCTGTATTTGGCCCTACAGTCCTGGTTTATGGCATATGATGATATGTTATGTACATGTATATATTAATCAGCCTGTATTAAATACAATGCCACCAGGTGTGGTGGCTCAAGCCCATAATCCCAGCACTTTGGAAGGCAGAGGTGAGAGGACTGCCTGAGCCCAGGGTTCGGGACCAGCCTGGGCAACTTGGTGAGACCTCATCTCTACAATAAATCAAAAGGAAAAAATTAGCTGGGCATGGTGGTGTGTGCCTGTAGTTCCAGCTACTTTGGAGGCTGAGATGGAAGGATCGCCTGAGCCCAGCAGGTCAAGGTTGCAGTGACCATGAGCCTGCCACTGCATTCCAGCCTGGGAGACTCCAACTCAAAAAAAAAAAAAAAAGAGTATAAAAAAATACATGGGAGATTTGTTTTTCCTGTTA
>NW_007047633.1:0-493 GCF_000164805.1 Carlito syrichta
CTTGTTGTTTTTTCTCATGTTATGTTCAGACAAAGAGGCGTCCCCAGAGTGGGTGTCAATAAATTAATTCAGTATTCATGAACTCGTATTTGGTTAGGGTCTGTGTCTAGTTTCTTGATAAAACCAAATGCTCCATCGAAAACACCTGGTTTACAGAACATTTGGTTTACTTTACTTGTCCAGGGCGGGTAGCCAAGCCGCTCAAGCCAAGGACACCCGGGGTCATCCTCTTTGTATGTACACAGCATATCCCTTGTCAACTCTTATTCTACTTTTTTATCCTTTCATTTCGGCCCTTGAGTTGAGAAGGGGAAAACATGTGGGCATACTTTCCACTATTAGAGTATTACACATTCAATGTATTTGTTTATACATCCAACAATTGCACACACAAATTAACATTAATATGATGTATATAATGTTTAATATGATAAAAATGTTTCCAAAATACTGTTGTGTAGTAGAGGACTGAAATAAGAAATAATACCAGTGA
>NW_007047634.1:0-501 GCF_000164805.1 Carlito syrichta
AAGTGTGGCTGCAGGACCTCTAGCATCTCCACACAGACGGAGCTGTCTGTCAGCTTCCGGCCCTGCCCCTCGAAGATGGTCTTGAGGTTGTGGACCGCCTCCACCACCAGCATTCCGTCCATGTCCTTCAGACTCTTCACCATGGAGGGCAAGAGGGCTCGCACCTTGGCAGCCTGCAGGGCGAGAGCATTTGGAATGGGGCTCCTACCTGGCCAGCAAGTAGGGAGAGACCCAGCCTCCGATCACAGAAACAAACTCGGTCCAGACTCCCACCTGCCTGGAATGCCTCACCCACACTCTTGCTGCTCCTCGACACCCCCTTTGGCCTTGCTGACCCCTTCCTGGCCTGGAGCCCCCAGCCCTTTGTTGTCTACTCCCTTTCTTGGCTCTGGGTAGATGACACCCTGAGTTGTTAGCTTTCTGAGGCCAAGTCCTGTCCCTTCATCCCAGCTATACCATGAGCTGCCACTTAAGAAAAAAACAAAAACACAATTTTAAAAA
>NW_007047635.1:0-501 GCF_000164805.1 Carlito syrichta
CTGGAAACAACCACCAGAGCTTCTGGCCCTGACCCCAGTCACAGAAGTCAAAGTACTCAGAATTTCTCCAGACGCCACACAGCGGGGCCCTGTCACCACTGGACTCCTTTCATGGAGAATGGGGCTGGCCTCATGGGTAGGTACCTCAGATCTGTGAGGCTGCCAGAAACAGTGGGGACAGGAGGAATCCCAGAGGGCATTTTATTAGACTGCTGCCTCACCCCAAGGCAAGCCAAAGTGTGACCTAGAGAGAGAAAATATCCTGCACTAGATGGGTATGAGACCTGTCAATGGCAGAAACTTTTCTCTCAGATCTGGTTCTAGAGGAGTGCCTGGCAACAAAGGTCAATGTAAAATGAATTAATGACTTACACATAAGATTTGACACTATAGATAGGTTCTGGTAAGATGGTGACAGCATAGGTGGAATTGTGAGATTCTCCGAATGTGAATTCCCAAAAAGACTCTTACTTTTCTTCCCCCACCCCCCTACCCACTGCC
>NW_007047636.1:0-533 GCF_000164805.1 Carlito syrichta
AAAAAAAAAAAAAAAGAAAAGAAACCACAGATGAAAACCAACCCCCGTGAACATAGAATAAAAAATTGTAACAAAAAAAAAAAAACAAAAAACAAAAAAAACATAACTCATTAGAATTATTGAAGGAAAAAAGCTGTCTATTACACATGTTAAATATTTTATGTTCTGGGCTACCTTGCTATAACATTTAAATATTTGGAAGGTAGGCCCATGGGACATGGGCATGATAAAATATTTATTTATTTATTTTTTATTTTTTGAGTCAGAGTTTCACTCTGTTGCCCAGGCTGGAGTACACTGGTACGCTCACGCCATGGAAGCTTCAAACTGCAGGGCTCAGGATCCTTACAACTCAGCCTTCCAAGTAGCAGGAACTGCAGATTCACACCACTATGCCCAACTAATTTTCTGATTTATTGTAGAGATGAGGTCTCACCAAGTTGCCCAGGCTGGTCTCGTACCCATGAACTCAGGCAATCCTCTCACCTCCGCCTCCCAAAGTGCTGAGATTACAGGCATGAGCCACCATGCAC
>NW_007047637.1:0-800 GCF_000164805.1 Carlito syrichta
GGCAGCTGACATAACTAGCTCTCTACCTCTCCAGTCACCTGGATAGTCAGCTGACTTAACTAGCTGACATAATTAGCTAGCCACGTGGCCAGCAAACTGACTTAACTAGGCCACTACCTGTCACAACTAGCTGTCTTTACTAGCTGGCCTGCTATCTGGCAAGTTGGATTAACTAGCTTTCTACATAGCTAGCTATCTGGCAGTCCAGCTGAATTAACAAGGTGACCTTTCTAGCTAGCCAGCTGTCTAGCCATCTGAATAAATATCAACTTACCTAGCTATCCAGTGGGATAGTCAGCTGATTTAACTAGGTGACCTAACTAGCTATCCATCTTGCTAGCCAGCTTACTTAATTAGCTGAATTAACTAGGCAATCACCTGACTTAGCTAGCTGACTTAAGTACCTAGCTACCTAGCTAGCCAACTGACTTCACTAGCAGAAATAACCAGCTGGATACCTAGCTAGCTATCTAGTTAGCTAACTGAATTATCTAGCTGACTTAACTAGTCAGTTAACTGACATAACTCGCTGACTTAACTAGCTAGCTACCTAGCTAGCCAGCTGAATTAACTAGCCAAAATAACTAGCTATCCAGCTGTCTAGCCCTCTGACTTAATGAGCTTTTTAACTAGCTAGCATGCTGACTAGTCAATTGACAATGAGGTGACTTAACTAGCTAGCCAACTGGTTAGCCAGGAGACTTAACTAGTTGATTAATGAGCTAGGTAGTTGGCCAGCGAGGTGATTAAACTAGCTGAATTAACTAGTAATCCAGCTGGCTAGCCAGCCCTCTTAGCTA
>NW_007047638.1:0-500 GCF_000164805.1 Carlito syrichta
CGGACATTTGTCAGGGGGTGTCTTTACACTGGAAACAGTTTCATATAAGTGTGCAGCATTGCTTTTAAGAGCCTGCTGAGAATATATCACACTGCAAAATGTCACCTTATAAAAGTGCTAAAAAAAAGTCATTGTCAAAGGGAATAGGATGCAACTGGCCCTGCTTGTGTAGAATGCCCTTCCCTTACTTGGCTACCTGCAAAATCCTAACCATCTTTCAAGAAAGTTCAAGTGTCTCTGACCTCTCTTTCCTGTGTAGAATTGTCCTTCCTCCATACCCTTAGTATTTAGTATTTAGTTCTTAGTTTATTCGTATCTTGCCTATTATAATAGCCTTCACAGTAAAACAGTTATCTATTACCTTGCTGTAAATCAGGAATTGTGCTAAGTGCATTAAGGGTAAACTTTAAAACACCCAAATAGTAGCTCCATTTTACCGAGAGGAAATAAGGTAAATGAAATATTATGAGTATCTAGCATAGAGTAAAAGTGCAAAATAA
>NW_007047639.1:0-497 GCF_000164805.1 Carlito syrichta
CAGTACCAACCTTCAGACCTACCAAGGGTGGAGAGGCACAGGAGAGTAGAATTTGAGGCCAACTGCAAGGATAGGAGGAGGGCCAGATTCCAGGGAAAGTGTTTGAGCAACATGGAACTGAGAAAAGAAAGCAAGAAGGAATTCTGAGGACAGAGGTCAGAGATAAGAGACCAGAGGTCAGAGATGTAAAACCGAATAGAAATGAGCAACAAAAGAGAAGAGGGAGAATGGGGAAGATGGTTGAATACAAGCTGTCAGAGAGAAGTTTAATCTTGGCTCAAGACAAATCTTGTGGTTGTGGAATTGTAGCCCTCTGGCCCTTCTCCTATCCTTGGCATGTTCTGCCTGGGCTAGGGGCAGGGCCTAAAGAGTCAAGTTGTGTAGATGTTTGGGGTGTTGGCATGGATTTGCCAACTAGACAGAAATGGGCTGCTTCGTGGAAAGGTGGGGGTATCTCTTCTGGAGCCTCTTCGGAGAAGTTGTGGGTTGGGGTATAA
>NW_007047640.1:0-546 GCF_000164805.1 Carlito syrichta
GGAACTTGAACAATTATCATAATACTCTTAGAAAGGGATTGGCAGTCGCATGAAACTGCCAGGGGACTGGGGTGGGATTGGCAGCTGAAGGAAACTGTCAGGGGAGGGAGAGGCACATCTCATCAACAAGGGTACCTGTATAATGAACATTTGTATACCTGACCCTGAATTGTACCTCACATCTTTAAAATAAAGAAGGAAAAAAAAGAAATTGGGGGGGGGAAATTGACATAGAGATGTGGTTTCAAGGAGAAAGAAGAATAATACAAAAACTGTTAAGGAAAGTTTACTTTTAAATCTAATCTGGTGGTCACCAAATTGTTTTGGATTTCACGTGTTATTGGATAAATGTAAAGGTGAATAGTAACACATTTAAAAAATGCTCAGATTTATAATTAACATGAGGATATATTTTTTATTCTTTAAAAAGCATTAAAATTTCTTTTGTACTATTAAAAAAATTAGATGTCAATTTAAGAATGGTCTGGGGAACATGGTTTTAACATTTTTTTCTGAGGAAGTATCACAGCAAAAATGCTTGAAGAC
>NW_007047641.1:0-876 GCF_000164805.1 Carlito syrichta
ACAATACCACCAAATATGGCGGTCTAGAGAAACAATGCGCCCCCAAGTGGAAAGGCACCCTCTTTCAGCAAAATCATTTCAAAAGTCTTCCCTGTTTAGTTATTTTGCAGATTCTATATCCAATCCAATTGCGGAATGAGTTCCTAAGCTTTAGCTAAGGGAGCGCAGCCTCGCCTTACACCTTGCTTCTATGGGACTTTGTGGGCTCCAAGGCAGAGCTTTGCAACCAAGGGCCGTGCATAAGCTCCCACCTTCGAGCGATTCCAAACTCCATATTGTCCTCACAACCCTCAGGGAGCAAGCTCGACTGCTCTATTTGAGACACAAGATGGTGAAGTAGGAGGCATATACTCAAGGGAAACCCAACTCCTGGCAACAGAAGGCCAAATGTACTACAGAGGTCCAGGACACCGCACCACAACTCTGAAGCGATTCGCTCCCCAAGTCCAGGGTCAGATCTTGTCTTTATTTAACATTTTCATATCTTGGTCCTCGTGGAATTTTTTGCATTAACTTTGAACTTTAAACAAACTCTATGGAAGTCTTTATATTGATTTCTGACTTGGCGCCCCCTTTAATTTTTGCCCCCAAGGCAAATGCCTCATTCGTTTTGCCCTAGTTCCTACCTTAGTGATTTGAGTGAGTGAGGGGGTGACAACCACGATTTTGCAGCTGGAGAAAAGGTAAAATGCAGCCCAGCCTGAAGGAGGAAGCCGAGAGTCAGGACATGGGCATTCTCAGGATGGGGGAAGGAGGCCTCGGGGAGAAGGGGTGGGGGGAATTCGGCAGGCTGGCTGGGAGCCTACGACGCTCCGCCGAATGGGTGGCCATCACCCGGGGAAAGCAGCTTGTTTACTGCGGAATATTGGAAGGATG
>NW_007047643.1:0-667 GCF_000164805.1 Carlito syrichta
CACTTTAAAAATTCCAATTAGGGCCGGGGGCTGTAGCTCAAGCCTGCAATCCCAGCACTTAGGAGGTCTAGGCGAGAGGATTGCCTTAGGCCACGGATTTGGGACCAGCCTGGGGAACATCATGAGACCCTGTCTCTACAACACATCAAAAAATTAGCCGGGTGTGTTAGCATGCCTTTTGTTCCGGTTACCTGGAAGGCTGAGGCGGAAAAATCGCGGGAGCCCAGCAGGTCGATGCCAGAGTGCCCATTAGCGTGCCATTGCACTGCAGCCTGGGAGAAAGAGTGGGACTTCAATTAAAAAAAAAAAGTCAATTAGTTCATAACTTTTATAATGCCAATTGAGACAATGTTATTTCCTTCTTCTTAGCTGCCTCCCTGGTCTTCCAGCCCACATTAAAACAACAACAACCACGGCAACAACAACAAAAACTAATGTTTTTTTCCATTGCTCACTTTGACCTTCTGGCATCTTATTTCCTAACACTGTCCCACAAGTTCATTCTTCACTGGCCCTCTTACTGCCCCTTAGACGTGAAAAGCATGCTTTGTCATCATTTGCACTTCTTGAGACTGCTGGAAATGACCTTCTCCAAGAGATTCCCATTGTCCTTTCTCATCTTTATGCACATTTTCTTAAACACTCAAGGAAACAATCAAGAGATGTC
>NW_007047644.1:0-1804 GCF_000164805.1 Carlito syrichta
GTTAGCCGGCTAGCTAGCTAACTGACTTAAGCAGATGGCTATGTAGTTAGCTTACTTGTTATCTAACATGCTAGCTAGCTGACTTAATCATCTGACTTAACTAGTTAGCTAATGAGCTAGCTAGCTGACACAATCAGCAGACTTAACTAGTTAGATAACAAGCTAGCTAGCTGACTAATCCAGCTGACTTAACTGGTTAGCTAACTAGCTAACTACTGAACACAAAAAGCTGACTCAACCCGTTTGCTAACTAACTAGCCTGCTGACTCAACCAACTGACTTTACACTTTAGTTAACTAGCTAATTACCTGACTCAACCTGCTGACTTAACTCTTTAGCTAATTACCTAGCTAGCTGTCTTAACCAGCTAACTAAATTAGAAAGCTGACTTTACTAGCTGACTTAGTTAGCTGAATTAACTACTTATCTAGCTGACTTAACTGGCTGACTTAACTAGTTAGTTAGCTGACTTAACTACCTGAATTAAATAGTTAGCTAAATATTTAACTGGCTGAATAACTAGCTGAGTTAACTAGTTAGATAACAAGTTAGGTAGCAGACTTAAGTTGCTGACAAATAGTTAGCTAGCTAGTGAGCTAGCTGCTTTAGCTAGCTGACTTAGCTAGTTAACTAGTTAGCTATCTGACTTAGCAAGCTGACAACTAATTGGCGAACGAGATAGCTAGCTGACTTAACAAGTCGGTTAATGACTTAGCTTACTGTTTAACTATTTAGCAAACCAGTTAACTAGCTGTCTTAATTAGTTGGGTAATGATTTAGTTAGGTGACAACTTGGCTGATGATTCGGCTGATGACTTATCTAGTTTAATACATTGGCTGACTACTCGGCTGACTTGTTAGCTGGTTTCACAAGTTGACCGTCTATTTGGCCGACTAGTTAGCTAAGTTAATTTGTTGACTGACGAGTTGGCCCACAAGTTAACTCGGTTAACTATTTGGCTGGCAATTTTGCTGACCTAACTAGTTGGCTGACTAGTTGGTCAACTATTTAGCTGACCTAACTAGTCGGCCCACAAGTTAGCTGATCTAACTTGTCAGCTGACAAGTTGGTCGAGTAGTCAGCCGATTGGATTGCTGACTTAGTTGGCCGACTAGTCAGCCGACCAATTAGCTAACTTAACTAGTAGGCCACTGAGTGAACCCACAGGTGAGCTGACTTAACTAGTTGGTCAGCAAATGAGCCAACTGGACAGCTGACTTAACTATTCAGTTGACTAGTGAGCCTACAGGTCATCTGATTTAACTTGTCAACTGGTGAGTGAGCTGACTGGTCAGCTGACATTAGTCAAATAGTGAGTGAGCCAGATGGTCAGAAGAGTTAACTAGTCAGCCAGTGAGTGACCTGACATGTGAGCCTCCTTAACTAGTCAACCAACAGGTGAGTTGACTTAACTAGACAGCTGTTGAGCAAGCTGACTAGTTAGCTGACCTGTTGGCCTGCGAGTGAGCTGACATTTAGTTGTCCTGTTGGCTGGCGAGTGAGCTGACTAGTTTGCTGACCAATTTGCTGGTGAGTGAGCCGACTAATTAGCTGACCTAATAGAAAGCGAGTAAGCCCACTAGTTATCTGACCAGATAGCTGAGTTGCTAGGCTTTGAGTTGGCTAAGTAATTAGCTGATTTGATAGCTCGCTTAACTAACTAGCTGACTAGCTATCTGGCTATCTAGATGACATAACTAGCTAGCAAACAAGCTATCTAACTCTCTATCTTGCTGACTTAACTAGCTAGCTATCTGGCTAGTAAGCTGGCTAACTGACTTAACTATCTAGCTGACTAGCTAG
>NW_007047645.1:0-1394 GCF_000164805.1 Carlito syrichta
CAGCAAAGTATTCAGGTACCTAGTTAAGTCAGCTAGCTAGTCAGGTTGATAGACATCTAGCCAGTTAAGTCAGCTAGCTATTCAACTAGCTAGTCAGGTAGATAGTTAAGTCACCTAGCTATCTAACTAGCCAGTTAGCTTGCTAGTTAAATCAGCTAGCTATACAGCTAGATAGCTTGTTTGCTAGATAGTAATGTCAGGTAGATAGCCAGCCAGCTAGTCAGCTAGCTATTTAAGTCAGATAGCAAATCAGCCAGTTACTTAGCTAACTAGTTGGCTTGCAACTCAGCTAGCTGGTGAGCTATCTAGTGGGCTACATCGCTTTCCATCATGTCAGCTAACTAGTAAGCTCTCTCGCCGGCTAACAGGTAAGCAAACTAGTTGGCGCACTTGCCAGCCAACAGATCAACTAAATAGTCAGCTCCCTCACAGGTCAAGAGGTCAGCTAAATATTTGGCTTGCTCGCCAGCAGACTAGTTACATCAGCTCACTTGTCAGCTCACTCGCCAGCCGACTAGTTATGGCAGTGCATGCGTCAGCTCACTCGCCAGCCAAATAATTAATTCAGCTGACCATTCGGCTCACTCACCGGCCGACTGCTTAAGTCAGCTCACCAGTCGCACCCCTCGTTGCCTGCCTAGTTAAGTCAGCTAACTGGTCGACCTATGAGCTGGCCAACTAGTTAAGTCAGCTAACCAATTGGCCAACTAGTGGGTCAACTTGGCAGCCCACAACTAAGTTCTGTTAAATATCTGGGCAACTAGTTATGTCAGCTAACTATTCGGCCAATTAGTCGGCCGAATAATTAGGTGAGCAAACTAGCCAGTCAACTACTTAACCGAGCTAACTATGGGGCCAAATCCTCAGCCAACTAGTTATCTAAGCTAAATATTCGGCCGATTAGAGGGCCAACTTGTTAAGCCAGCTAACAACTCTGCCAAGAAGTCAGCCACCGTATTAACCCACCAGACTAGTTGTCTGACTCATCAGCCAGCAAGTTGTCACCTAGCTAACTCATTAACCAACTAGTTAAGTCAGCTATTTTACTCCTTTTCCAACTAGTTAAAACACTTATCTAACTCATTAACCAACTCGTTAATTCAGCTAGCTATCTCATAAGCTAACTGGTTATGTCAGCTAGCTAAGTGAGCTAGGTGACTAGCTAGCTAAGTAATTCAGCTAGTTAAGTCATCTAGCTCACTAGTCAGCTAATTAAGTCAGATACTTAAGTCTGCTACGTAACTAGTTTGCTAATTAGTTAAGTCAGCTCGTTATTCAGCTAGTTAAATAGTTAGCCAACTATTTAATTCAGTAGTTAAGTCAGCTAGCTAACTAGTTAAGTCGCCCAGTTAAGACAGCTAGCCAAGTAGTTAGTCAGCTAGCTAAGTCAGCTA
>NW_007047645.1:2302-3521 GCF_000164805.1 Carlito syrichta
GTCAGCTAGTTAAGTCAGCTGGCAACCAGATGGCTAGGAAGTTATGTCAGCTAGTTAAGTCAGGTTGCAACCAGCTGGCTAGCTAGTTATTTCAGCTAGTTAAGTCAGCTGGCTAGCTAGGAAGCTAGGTGTTTTTGTCGGCTAGTTATGGTAGTTAGGTAGCTAGTTAAGTCAGCTTGTTAAGTCATCTGCCTAGCTAGATAGCTAGCTAGATAGCTTGCTAGTTAAGCCAGATAGAAAAGCCAGCTGGCTAGCTATGTAGTTAGCTGAATAAATCAGCTAGTTAAATCAGTTTGCTAGCTAGTTAATTCAGTGGATTAAGTCAGTTGAATAGCCAACTGTCTAGCTGGGTAGCTACCTAGTTAAGTCAGCTAGCTAGTCCATTATATAGCTAGTTATGTAACCTAGTTAAGTCAGTTCACTAGCCAAAGGGTTACCTAGGTACCTAGAAAGTTAAGTCAGATGGCAAGCCAGTGGGATTCGTAAGTAGCTAGCTAGTTAAGTCAGCTGGCTATCCAGTGGCTAGTTAGGTACCTAAGCTGTTATGTCAGTCTGCTAGACAGCAGGCTAGATAATTGTCACCTAGTTTAGTTAGCTGACTAGACAGCTGGCTAACTAGTAGCTAGATAGTCAAGTCAGCTGTCTAATTCGCTGGCTAGCTAGTTAAGTCACCTAGGTAAGACAACTGGATAACCAGCTGGATAGCTAGGTAGCTTGCTAATTAAGTCAGTTGGCAAGACAGTTGACTAGTTAGTTAAGTCACCTAGTTTAGTCAGCTGTCTAGTCAGCTGGCTAGATATATAACAAGCTAGTTAATTCAGCTGACTAGCAAACAGGACAGCTATTTAAGTCAGCTTGTTAAGTCAACTGGCTCGCCAGCTGTCTATCTAGGTAGTATAGCTACTAAACTTAGTTGACTAGCCTGCTGGCAAGCTAATTAAGTGAGCTAGGTAAGTCAGCTGACTAGCAAGCCACGTACTTAAATCAGATCGCTGTCTAGCATGTTAGCCAGGTAGTTAAGTAGTTAAATCAGTTGTCAAGTCAGAGGGCTATGTAGGTAGGTAGCAAGTTAAGTGTGCTGGCAAGCCATCAGGCTATCTAGTTATGTCACCTAGTAAATAAGCTGGCTATCAAGCTGTCTAGCTAGCTAGGTAGCTAGTTAAGTCGGCTAGTTAGCCTGCTGGATACTTAGTTAAGTCAGCAAGTTAAGTCAGTGACT
>NW_007047646.1:0-620 GCF_000164805.1 Carlito syrichta
TAAAATAGGCAAACCAAAACAATATACAATCAACCTTCTGTATCCATGGAATCTGCATTCCTGGGTTCAACCAACTGCTGATAGAAAATATTCAGGAAAAAAATGGCTGGTGTCTGTATTGCACATGAACAGACTTTTTCATCTTGTCATTATTCTCTAAACAGCACACCTGCTATTGGAAAAATGGCTCCAATAGACTTGCCTGACATAGAGTTATTACCAGAAACCTTCAATTTGTAAAGTCACCACCTACAAACTATAATAAAGCAAAACAAAATAAAATGAGGTGTGCCTGTATACATTTTTGTGCCTGTGAAAAGTGTTTTGTGTTACCTTCTTAGGTAGACAGTCTATTTAATCTAAAGTAACTACCCAGTTATTCTATCGTACATTAGTCTATTTTAATAAACTGACTAATGGTTCTAATTAGTCAGAAAGAAAATTTGTACTCTTGGCAAGTCATTTGGTGATTAATAAGTGGTAGGTATAAGGGAAACAGTGCAAACAGAGAGAAAAAATTTTCACCCTCAAGTTGATTAAAAGTGTTTACATTATATAGCATTGCCTTAAACTAGAAGGTAAAGGTGATAACACGTTTTAAAAAAAAAAAAAACAGAGAA
>NW_007047647.1:0-483 GCF_000164805.1 Carlito syrichta
CCTGATTCCAACAGACAAACAAAAAGGATCAGGAAGAAGGGGTGTAGATACGGAGAGGCTCCGGCAAGGGTGTGCTCGGCAACCCTCAGTTAAGAGGTGTCCAGAGGAGGCAGGGAGGCAGGACTCAGCTGTCCACTGTCTCTGGCATGGCAGGATGGAGACACCAGTCACCCCCAGGGGCCAGGGTCTGTGAACACGCTGCGGTGCCTTCAGGGGAGGCAGCCCCAAGCTGTGCTGCTCCTCGATGGACCTGTGGATGAGTGTAGGCTCTCAGTCTGTCTCAAATTTACCCACATTCTTTCTTAATTTCATTTTTCTCTTTCATTCATTTAATAAACGTTTCCTAGCCAGGCTCGGTGGCTCAGCCTGTCATCCCGCGCCTTGGGAGGCTGAGGTGAGTGAATTGCCTGAGCCCGCGCATTCGAGACCTGCCCGGGCAACTTGGTGAGACCTCATCCCTACAACAAATCAAAAAATTAGCCA
>NW_007047648.1:0-480 GCF_000164805.1 Carlito syrichta
AAAAAAAAAAAAAAAAAAAAAAGGTCATTGCAAGAAAGTGAGATGAGTATTGTGACAGGTATGCACAGCACTGTGGCCACATATAACAGGGCACCTGCCTGGTCAAGGAGGCAGGGATGGCAACAGAGAAAGTTAATGTTTATAAGGGTAAGGAAATAATGTTTGATAACTGTAGAAACTCACTTATTGCCTCTCAGAAGATCTGTTTTTGGAAGTCTCTAAGTAGATGTAATTCAGGTGTTGTAGGAATGGATTACTTCCAACCACAACCCTGATGTCACATTTCTTCTTCCATGCTGGCGATTATCAGGAAGCGGTGATCCATCCAGATTTGTGTAGCTGGTGGACATGGGCACTACCTCCAAAGGCCACAAGATGGCAGTGTAATCTTTCGGCATCGTTTCTCCCGCCTCCAAATACAGTGGTTTGGGGATTTTTTGTCAGAGTCTTACTCTGTCCTCCTGACAGGAGTGCAGTGGC
>NW_007047649.1:0-514 GCF_000164805.1 Carlito syrichta
AAAAAAAAAGTAACCTCAAAACTTTCACTAAAGTTACATAGCATCATCATTCCCAATGTGAAACAATATTTGTTTCCTATCCAAAAACTATTTTCAAACAAAGGGAAACAATTTTATTTAATTTGGTCATTCTGTAAGTACAAACATGAGAAATAGATCAGATCACAAAATATATTCAGTAACAGCACAACATGAGCTTCATAGAGAATTAACTTGTTATTGTACTGAGTATTATCCTTTTTCATCCAAAGGAATATAATGGATTAGTAAACGAATTCAAACATTTTTGTAAATAGTTTCTTAAAGAGTCTAAGTATAGATATGAAACTGAAAACTGGTTAAAAAGCAGCACACAAAAGATGCTCCTGTTTCTCTTGTTTTTAGTGTATAACATGGAAAGAAGAGGATGTGGAAGATTGTTTTTTTGTTTTTTTTTTGTTTTTTTGTTTTTTTTTGAGTTGGAGTCTCACTCTGTCACCCAGACTGGAGTGCAGTGGCCGCTCCCGGCCTCCTG
>NW_007047650.1:0-703 GCF_000164805.1 Carlito syrichta
ACAGGAAGTACAAGACACATAGGTAAGAAATCATAAGTAATCATCCTTATATGAGTCCTCAGTCCCAAAACTAAAGGCCGTCTTCCTAAGTGGTATCCACAAATCAGATTTTTGAAGTAGGAATCTGGGTAATGGGAGTCCTCACACACAGGAAACTTCACTGCCTATTGTTAAGTAAGAATACGGAATCTACGCTACTCAGGTCCTCAATCCCAAAAAAGGTTAAGGTTATCTTGCTATGGGCTAAACACGAATCATTGTGTTTTCAAGCATAAATCGGGAAAATAGAGTCCTTATTTACAGGCTACTGCATGACAATTTGGTACGAAAGAATAAGGAATCTGGGTTACATGAGTTCTCAATCCCGAAAATCTACAGAGCATCTTGGAAAGTTCTAAAAGAATCGGAGTTTCGAATCAGGATGTGTCTAATGAGAGTCCTAATACAGAGGAAAATACACAGCCCCTTTCCAAGGAAGAAAAGGAATCAGGGTTACAGCAGTCCTCAGTCCTTAAAATCAACAGGCCATCTGCTGTGGGCTAAACAAAATCAGGGTTTAGAAAGCTGGAACATAGCTAACAGCAGTCCTCATATGCAGAATCTATATGTTCTCTAGATAAGGAAAACTAAGAAACATCTTTTGCATGGTTCCTCCGTCACAATATCTACATGACATCTTGCTAATGGCAAAACAAGAATCAGG
>NW_007047651.1:0-786 GCF_000164805.1 Carlito syrichta
AATTGCAGATGATATCCAACTATGGTTCAACTTATGATTTTTCAACTTTATGATGGTGAAACTGTACTTCGAGTACCCATACAACCATTCTGATTTTAATTATCAGTAATATATTCAATAACTAACATGAGATATTTAGCACTTTATTATAAAACAGGATTTGTGCTGGATGATTTTGTCCACCTGTAGACTAATGTAAGTGTTCTGAACACATTTAATGTAGGCTGGGCTCAGTTATAATGTTTGGAGGTTAGGGATATTCAGTACATTTTCAACTTAAGGATATTTTCAATTTACAGAGAGGTTTATCAGGATATAAGTAGAGGAGCACCTATGCAGCCCCTCTCTCTTTGTTCTGCCACCTCAGGTCTAAACAAGAAAAAGACAGACATTCTCTTCCGTTAGTGTTTTTCTTGTATCAACTCAGTTGGATTAAGGTGGAATGCACAGCCGTTCCTTCCGCGAAGAGGGATGATGTGAAAATAAAAAGGTATACCACACCAACACCTTTCCTCAGAATCTCCTCCAACCTTAACTGCCTATATAAGCCAGAGGTGGGTATTCTCAAAACTTAGTCACTCAGGTCTGCTGTCTGTAAGCATATCCTGCTTTGGTGATTGAGCTCGTTGCTTTAGTATGTCACATGAAGTAATTGAGATCTATTTACACTTTTTAAAAAGTGGTTGTTGTATTAGTTTTTCTATTGTTGCCAGAACAATTATCACATATGGCTTAGTATTAACTTTATAGCTCTATAGGTTAGGAGTTCAGCATGGGTCTCACAGG
>NW_007047652.1:0-633 GCF_000164805.1 Carlito syrichta
TGGCCCCAGTTATGGAGAAGGCCAAATCACAGGGACTCTCATCACAGAGGAGGGTCAGTTGCTGGAGTCTTCACTATGAATGAAGGTCAGTCAATGAGTCAGCTATCACCAAAGAAGGCTAATTTCTTGTGCACTCATCACAGAATAGACCTAGTCACTGTGACTCCCATCACAGAGGAAAACTATTCACTGAGCACCTACCACAGAGAAGAGCCATCACAGAGGAGAACATTCACTGGGAATTCCACAAGAGTGGAAGGATTGTCATTGGTTAACCCAACACGAAGGCCAGTCACTGGGGTATCCATCACAGATAAGGGCCAGTTCCTGAGACACGAGGAACAATCACTATGGCACCTATCACAGAAGAGTACCAGTTAGTGGAAAACACATTATAGAGGATGGCTATTCATTAGGGCAACTATTATAGATGGGTACCAATCACTGGAACACCTATCACAGAGTCTGCCCCGTCACTTGAGCACTCATAATAGAGGATAGTTAGTCACTGGGGTTCCCAATATGAAGCAGGCCCTGTAACTGAGGCAACCATCACAAAATAGAGCCAGTCATTGGGACACATATCAGAGAGGATAACCAGACACTGGAGCACCAATTAAAGAAGAGCTTTAG
>NW_007047653.1:0-682 GCF_000164805.1 Carlito syrichta
GGGACAGAAGAAGTCAATTTTCCACATTTATTCCCATTTGCTGTTTTCTTGATTTTGAGATCACTTATTTTAGAAGGGTGCATTTTAACATTGGAGTTTTGCCATGTTATTTCACTTCTTTGACTTTTATCATCATTTGATATTGCTCAATCAATTCACTTGGTTACATCTTTTCCATAAATCACATGTAAGTCTCTGAAGCTCAGAAAAGTGTACCAAGCCCCTAGATATGTAGTTATTAACCCCAACTGCACATGAGATTGGGAAGCTTTAAAAAACCCTAGTGTCAGCCGGGCTCAGTGGCTCAGCCTCTAATCCCACGCCTTTGGGAGGCTGAGGTGAGTGGACTGCCTGAGCCCGTGGGTTCATGACCTGCCCGAGCAGGCGAGACCTCATCTCTACAATAAAATAAAAAATAAGCCGGGCTCAGTGCCTCAGCCTGTAATCCCGTGCCTTTGGGAGGCTGAGGTGAGTGGATTGCCTGAGCCCGTGGGTTTGAGACCTGCCTGGGCAGCGAGACCTCAACTCTACAATAAATAAAAAACAATCAGCTGGGCATGGTAGCACATGCCTGTAATGCCGGCTACTCAGAAGGTTGAGGCGGAAGGATCGCTGGAGCCCAGCTGGTCGAGGCTGCGGTGGCTGGGAGCAGCCACTGCACTCCAGTCTGGGTGACAGAGTG
>NW_007047654.1:0-496 GCF_000164805.1 Carlito syrichta
CTATAAACCTTTTTCATCCTAAGGTGATTGATTTATGCCAAGTTAAACAATTCTATAGAAACTTAAGTATTTACTTTAAACGAAAGTGGCCCATCCCAGAATGTTTGGAATGTGGTCCAGTCCAAAGTTCACAGTGGGCTACCTGCAAGTAATCTAGTCACATTCTTTCAGTAGAATGGCTGTCTTCTAAAACTATGTTTGATACAATTTACACTTTATTCAACTTCAGTGAATCCTAAGATAACAACCCAGAAGCCTGTGACCAACACCAAGGCTCTTAGATATGACCCAATTGCAAGTTGTGTGAAAGCCGAAACTGCAGTTTGTGGAAGAATGGGAGCAATGAGCATCTAAAGTGAGCTTGTGTTCATCCCATTTTCAGAGTTTTTATGTTTGAGATTATAGGAGATTAATCAGATTAGTGCTGAGTAGAAAGGGGGAGGAAATGGGGTCAAATAGCTCCCGAACGCATCCTAGTGGTCTGGGGGTCAACGGC
>NW_007047655.1:0-965 GCF_000164805.1 Carlito syrichta
CCAGGTAGCTAGCTAGGTAAGCCAGCTGGCTAGTCATCTATCCCACCAGGTAGCAAGCTAATTAAGTCAGCTGATTTAACCTCCTCAACTATTTAAGTCAGCTAGCTAGCTGGTTGCCTAGCCACCTGGCCTTCCAGATAGCTAGCTAGTTAAGCCAGCTGGTTAGTAATGTAGCCCACCAGGTAGCTAGTTATTTAAGTCAGCTGACTAGCTGACCGACTGACTTCATTACCTCTTCAGCTAGTTAAGTCAGCTAGCTAGTCAGATAGCTACTTAATTCAGCTAGCTAGTCTGCTAGATAGTCAGTTAGCTAGTTAAGTCAGGTAACCAGCAAACTATCCAGTTATCTAGCATGTTAAATCAGCTGGTTAGACAGCTAGATAGCTTATTTTCTAGCTAGTTATGTCAGCAAATAGGCAGCTAACTAGTCAGCTAGTTAGTTAAGTCAGCTAGAAAATCAACTAGTTACCTAGCTATCTAGTCCGCTAGCAACTCAGCTAGCTGGTCAGCTAATTAGTGGGCTCACTCGCTTTCTATCATGTCACCTAACTAGTCGGCTACCACACCTGCCAATTGTTCCACAAATTAGTTGGCTAATTCACCAGCCAACAGGTCAACTAACTTTTTGGCTTTCTCACAATCCAACAGGATAGACAAATAGTCACCTTTCTGACCAGCCGACTAGTTAAGTCAGTTCAGCTGTAGGCTTGCTCTCCAGATGACTAGTTACTGCAGCTGACCCGTCAGCTCACTTGTTGGCCAAGTATTTAAGTTGGCTCACCGGTCAGCTCATTCACCGGCTGACTTGTTAAATCTTCTGACCAGTCAGCTCACTTGCCAGTCGACTAAATTCGGCTGACCAGTCAGCTCACTCACTGGTCAACTAGTTAAGTCAGTTCACCAGTCGGCTCACTTGCAGGCCGACTAGTTAAGTCATGTGACAAGTCAGCTCAATCACCAGATGA
>NW_007047656.1:0-1019 GCF_000164805.1 Carlito syrichta
GGGATTCCTTAGGGAGGGGGAGAAAGAGATAGAGAGAATTTTATTAAGACTGCCGTGGGTTAACAGCTGTGGGGCCCCTGGGGCCTGCTGTAAGCCGCAGTCTTGGGAGTTTTAAAGTTTGAGAGAGATGAAGGAGAAGAGGAGGCCTTTAGGGTCTGTAGCTGTGGGGCCCCGGGTCCACTGCAAACCAACAGCCATGGGAGTTTTTAAAGTTTGAGAGAGATAAAGGAGAAGAAGAAGCCCTTAGGGTCTGCAGTGGTCTTGAGAGCCGAGGCGGGTGTGTTTTTCCTCACCGGGGGCCGGAGGGGGAGGGGTTTTAAAGTCCATTCCCTACGGAGTTTCCCGGAAAGTTCTTACTCCCTTGTTAGGGGAGGGGGACTTGCCTATTCAACGAGTGCTAGTGTGAATGTGGTTGGAGCGTTCAGAAGGGTGAGGGGAGTGTGAGAGAGCAGTGTTGGTCACAGGCGCTGAATTGGTATCCCGCCCAGGGGGAGAGAGACCTGCACAAGGGTGAGAAAGGCCCGATTCATGGTGGGATCTAACACCTGTTAAGGCCAAGAGTTGAATGAGTCAAAGCAGGAGGGGATGGAGGGAAATCTCTGCCCACTTTTTGAATGTTAATAGGAGTTAAAGAGGCGGTTTTAGAGTCTTAGGTGGGAGAATGAAAAACCAGTAGGGGGTCCGCTGTGGCTTTGAAAGCCTAGGCAGGATGTGGTCCCCCCCTCACCCAGGGCCAAAAGAGCCACCGGACGATCTACGGTCCATCCCTTTCGGGTATCCCGGGGAGGTTGTTAGGTTTTTCAGGAAGGGGCACTTACCAATCCTAGGTGGTGATGGATGCGGCACTGGCATTCAAGACAGTGGGCAAAGGCCTCAAGGGGCGAGTGCCACCGGCAACAGGACGGGGCCTCACTTTAGGTGAGAGGGCTCCCGACCGAGCACGGCATCAATGAAGGACAATGGTGCCAGTGAGACTCAGTACCCTTTGAGGCCAAGAGATTTATTAGAGCAGCGGCTAC
>NW_007047656.1:1390-10810 GCF_000164805.1 Carlito syrichta
ATTTATGGCCTTTGTTGTCTTTGTTAGGTTCCCTATAGGGTTGGTGCCATCTTGGGAGACGTCCTTCTGGCTGTTCCCTGTGCCTTTCAGCGAATATGGCAATTCATGAATCATTATGGTAAAATATTTATAAATCAACTCGTTGTTTCCTTGTTTAAAATATACACTGAAATTCTATCATCATACTTGATTTGGACTATAAGGAGACTGAATAATGCATTTCAGAAGACTCACACACCCCCACACAATTCCGGATTAATAGCCAAATAAACAAGAAGTAATGTACTCCACTCCAGGGAAACCTCAGTGATAACATCAATCTGACCTTTGCTTAACCCTTACTGCTTACCTCACACATTCTCCACAACAAAGTTTCCTCTCCCAGGGGCAGTTCATTGGAGAATCTCTATCACATGCTCATTCATCCACAGAAAGAGAAATTTTGTGAGTAACAGAATAACAGATAAGGCGAGAAATGATAACTTATCCCACTATTAAATGAAGAGATGATGTAAAGGGGACTGGCCACTCCAGCTATCGGTAACTTCATTGCAATTAAAAGGACCTTTTGTTTAGATAATTGGCAATAGGGCCAATTATCTAAAACACTTTCCTAGAATTCAGACACATACCAGAGCAAGGCTCTTCAGGCCAACTCTGATGACCACTTTTGACAAATATTCTGCTTGAGCATAATGTAGTTACTCCAATGCTTTTAGAAATGACTACACTTACAGTCAAACAATATTTACAAAGTGAAACCCAAAACACATCCCGGTTCAGCCCTGGATCCACAAACTGAACCACACACCCTCTCTGTGGGCAGTCAGGTTTATTTTGGCCAATTTACAACAGAGAGCAAGTTGGTGAATAAATATTTAATTCATTCAACCAAAACCCTGAAAGACCTAACTTCAAATGTAATATTTTGCATTTCCAAGGCACACTGTATAGGTATATCCTTTTAAAAAAATCATTTTCAGGAGTCCTTTAAAGGAAGAAATGGAAAACAAAAGAATTATCCACACATATGCCTGCATCAAACAAAAGTCATTTATAAACTTCTGCCAACCAGCATTACTCTAGAGACATTCTTTCCATGATTAAAACTGAATCCCCAAAGGTTAAAGAAATGGAAAAGTAGTCCAGTAGCACTGCTTAGGAAGCCAACAGTACTAGCTAGCTGTACTCTCTTCTAATCCTCCCGCTGCAAACCATTGACACTGTTGAAACTTCCTCAAACACACACATATACACACACACACACACACACACCTGAAACACATGCTCTAGGAATTGCACACATGTGACAGAAATGTACACACCAACATTGATCCGAGAACAGTGCCTACAGACACCAGCACAGGAGCCACACCAAAACAGGCACAAATCAGTGTGCACCCATCATGCACATGACATGACAAACAGACACGCAAACACCTAGTCCCACATGCAGGCGCCTCTCACCCCAAATCTGTGTCAGACCCGCCATGCATACACATGTAGAATGTTTGAACCCAGAAATGCCGAACATACACAAAGAGAGTGCACAGAGTTATTGACAAAATTCGAGGGTTGGAGGGTTGGGAAATGCGCGATAATTGCTACACCCAGGTCTCCTGTGCAGCAGAGGCTGGAGGTAAGAGGGGCCAAGTGCTTCACCCATGGAGAGCCACTGCCAAGCCCGTGAGCACAGTCCTGGAAGAAGGTTCTGGGGGATTCCTGGTGTGGGCTCCCGGAGAGAGTTGCTACACCCCTTCGTGCATGCGCGGGTATAAACACACACACACACACAAACACACACACACATGTGCACAAGGGTCATGGACGAACCCACTCTCACAGAATAACAAAAAGCAGGAGCCTGGTGAGCAGTCAGTGACTGGGGCAGGAAGAGGTCATCTCTGGCTCCATAGGCTGCTGCCACGAGAGCAATGGAACCTGCAGATAGTGTGGTTGCTTGGTGGGGGAGGTACCTACCAGAAAGGCAGCCTCCACCCAGGTGTGATCCTTCTTCATCTTGTCTTTCATGTTTGCATCTCATTGATGGTTTTGATGAGGATGTGGGGAATTCCAGGGGTTCCTTTGTGTTCAGCCTGGGTCCAATGACACATTGACCTGGTGCCCTGCATTCACTTTGGGGAGGTGGGGGTAGGTCACGGGTGGTGTCGCCATTGGGCAGGAGGAAAAAATGAGGGAGTAGAGTGGATCTGTTGGGGGCAGCAGAAGAATGGGATCCCTGGCCACCACTCAGACATCTCAGGAGATGCTCGGCTCAGCCCCTCTCACAATACAATTTAATATCACGGAAAATGGAAGGCCGCACATAAATTCTCATGCGCAAACTCCCTGCTTACCCCTGCCCCGGCCAAACCCTAAACCCTCATGAGACATTCCACATAACCCTCCAATGCTGCCTCCTCTCCCAAATACTTGGGACACTGTCCACCCAGTGCAGGCTGGGCCGGCTGTTTCCCTCTGTACTGCCTTAGCCAAAGAGTGTGACACGGAGGCCTTTGTAACTTGTGCATGCGTCCACATGACAACTCAACCCCTCTGTATTGTACACTCACACTCACACACTTGCACACACACTCGAACTACTCTCCTCTGCTGTACTCTCTGAACCCTGCTCAGGCTGGGCTGGGTGGGATTTCAGGGCCTTGTTGAAAGGTTACTCAGCCAGTCTCTTCTGATGCATAACTAATATTGGACATGCAACTTTACACAACGTTGGGCCACCTGCACAACCTTAAACAATGCAAGACCAAAGAACCATGTCCATAGAAAAATGCAATGCCGTACCTTAACACTTATTAGTTTGAAATTGGGTGGAATCATTCTGTAGAATAAAACACTCTGCATATGCAAAAAGCTGAAGAGCTGATCATTATGTATTTTTAATATTATAATTTCCAGGTTTGGTGTTCATGAATGTTAGACTGCAGTCCTTATTAACAAACTGCCCAAAAAAATGATGTTAAGACTTAAAGGTTTTCCTTTTCAACTTCTTACATCTCTGGTAATTGTTATGTCAATAGAAATATTGTTAAGTAAAGAAAGAAATAACACTATGGCCCCCACTTTAATTGTGTTTATTTGACTTGAGTATCTGAAAACAAAAAAGGTCACCCCTGCTGGATTATTAATCTAAGTTACTTCCTGAATAAATAGTAATATGTCAATAGTGATCTATGCTTTTTCAAATACATTATCTCATTTGATCCTCAAAACAACAGTTAAACATATATCTTTCCATCAACTGCAGAAATGAGAAACAAAAGTTTAAAAACATGGCTATGTGTTCAAGGTATACTGCTAAATCTGTTTTAAGAACTCCGCTCTTCTATAGACCCTAATCTCATGTTGATATTTTGCCACTCTCTCTGTGTAATATAAACATCCATGTCTAAGAAATGAGCACTAACATCTAATAAGACAAAATGATATTCACAGCATAATTACTTGCTATTTCATTTACTATTTTATATCAACTGACACCTTTTAACAAGAACACTTTTGCACATTTACCTGGGGAAAAGTAACTCGCACCAAATTGAAAAATTACCATAACTACTCCTTCAGTAAGTGTGGCTCACATAGAGACAACTGGGCTACCATTTTTTCTTTTGGGTTGATGACACCTTCTGTGTCTTTTCCCATGAAATGAACTTTAAAACAGGAAAAATTAAACTATTGACAAAATGAGGCTGCCTTAGAAATTTCAAATTATATTAATACAGATATACCATGATTAGATAAAAATATGAGATCACATGAAACTTAGTACTTTAAAGAATATTAATATATACTGAAGGACTACAGAGCTGTATTTAAATTCCATCAGGATGATGTTATTTATCCAAAAAATTCTGCTGACCAATATGGCAATTCATGAATCATTATGGTAAAATATTTATAAATCAACTCGCTGTTCCCTGGTTTAAAATATACACTGAAACTCTATCATTGTACTTGATTTGCACTCTAAGGAGCCTGAATAATGCAATTCAGAAGACTTTCACAGTGGTACCTGCAGATAGTGTGGCTGCTGGGTTGGGGGAGGTACCTACCAGAAAGGCAACCTCCACCCAGGTGTGATCCTCCTTCATCTTGTCTGTCATGTTTGCATCTCATTGATGGTTCTGATGACGATGTGGGGAATTCCAGGGGTTGCTTTGTGTTCTGCTCGCATCCAATGACCCAGTGACCCTGTGTCCCGCACTCCCTTTGTGGTGGTGGGGGGAGGGCTTGGGTGGCATTGCTGGAGGAAATAACGAGGGAGTGGAGTGGAGCTGGAGGGGGAAGCAGCAGAATGGGATCCCTGGCCACCCACCACTCAGACAGCTTAGGAAATGTTCAGCTCGGCCCCTCTCACAATACAATTTAATATCATGGAAAATGGAAGGCTGTGTGCAAATTCGTGCTCGCAAACTCCCCTGCTCTGGCCATGCCCTAAACCTTCATGAGACATTCCACATCACCCTCCAATGCCACCTTCTCTCCCAAATGCATGGGACGCTACCCACTCAGTGCAGGCTCTGCTGCCTGTTTCCCTCTGTCCTGCCTTGGCTGAAGAGCACAGACATGGTGGTCTTTGTAACTTGTGCACAGGTCCACTCGGCAACTCAACCCCTCTGCACTGTGCACTCATGAACTTCTCTCCTCTGCTGGACTCTCTGAACTGTGTTCGGGCTGGACTAGGTGGGATCCCAGGGCCTTGTTAATATTGGATGTGCAACTTTACACAACATTGGGCCACCTGCATAACCTTAAACAATGCAAGACCAAAGAGCCATGTCTGTAGATAAATGCAATGCCATACCTTAACACTAATTATTTTGAAATTGTGTGGAATAATTCTGTAGAATAAAACACTACACATATGCAAATAGCTGAACAGCTGATCCTTACATTTTTTTTTTGAGTTGGAGTCTCACTCTGTCGCCCAGACTGGAGTGCAGTGGTTGCTCTCAGCCACCGCAGCCTCGACCTGCTTGGCTCTGGCGATCCTTCTGCCTCAGCCTTCCAAGTAGCCAGAATTACAGGCATGCACTACCACACCTGGCTGATTTTTAAAAAATTTATTGTAGAGATGAGGTCTTGCTGCCCAGGCGGGTCTCGAGCCCACGGGCTCAGGCAATTCAGTCACCTCAGCCTCCCAAAGGCACGGGATTACAGGCTGAGCCACCGAGTCCGGCTTCTTACATATTTTTAATATTATAATTTCCAGGTTTGGAATTCATGAATGTTAGACTGCTGTCCTTATTAACAAACTGCCACAAAATGGTGTTAAGACTTAAAAGTTTTCTGTAAACGTTCCAACTTCTTGCATGTATGGTGATTGTTTAGGTCAATAGATTTATTGTTAAGCAATGAAAGAAATGACACCATGACCCACACTTTCACTATTTCAACATGTGTGGTGCAAATAGAAAGAGGTGGGCTACCATATACTCTTTTGGGTGGATGACACTTTCTGTGTCTTTTCCCATCAAATGAACTTTAAAACAGGAAAATTAAACTATTGACAAAAAGAGGGTGCCTTAGAAATTTCAAATTATATCAATGGAGATATACCCTGATTAGATTAAAAAAATGAGACCACATGAAACTTAGTACTTTAAAGAATATTAACATATACTGATGGGCTACAGAGACTATATTTATTTATTTATTATTATTTGGCTTTTTTTTGAGTTGGAGTGTCACTGTGTCACTTAGACTAGAGTGCAGTGGCTGCTCCCGGCCACCATCGCCTCGACCTGCTGGGCTCTGGTGATCCTTCTGCCTCAGCCTTCCAAGTAGCTGGAACTACTGGCGTCCACTACCACGTCCAGCTAATTTTTTGATTTATTGTAGAGACGAGGTCTCGCCAAATTGTCCCGTCAAGTCTCGAACCCGTGGGCTCAGGCAATCCACTGACCTTGGCCTCCCAAAGCACTGGGATTACAGGCCCGGCACAGAGAGTTATATTTAAATTCCATCAGGATAATGTTATTTATCAAAAAAAAATTCTGCTGGCAGATATGGCAATTCATGAATTGTTATGGTAAAATATTTAGAAATAAACTCATTTCATTGTTTAAAATATACACTGAAACTCTATCATCGTACTTGATTTGCACTCTAAGGAGCCCGAATAATGCATTTCAGAAGACTTGCACACCCCCACACAATTCTGGATTAATAGCCAAACAAACAAGGAGTAATTGTCTCCACTCCAGGGAAACCTCAGTTATAACATCAATCTGACCTTTGCTTAACCCTTATTGCTTACTTCTCACACATTTCCATAACAATCTTTCCTCTCCCTGAGGCAGTTCATTCATCAGTCTATCACATGCTCATTCATCTACAGAAAGAGAAGTTTAGTGATTAACAGGATCACAGTATAGGTGAGAAATGATAACTTATCCCACTATGAAATGAAGAGATGATGTAAAGGGAACTGGCCACTCCAGTTATCGATAACTCCATTGCAATTAAAAAGGCCTTTGTCACTTTTTCACTGGGCAATAGGGTCAATTATCTAGAACTCTTTGCTAGAATTCAGACACATACCATAGCAAGACCCTTCAGGCAAACACATCCTGGTTCACCCTCCCCCCACACACCCAACCACACAACTTCTCTGTGTGCAGTCAGGTTTCTTTTGGCCAATTTATAAAAGAGAGTAAGTTAGTGAATAAATATTTAATTCATGCAACCAAAACCCTGAAAGACCGAGCTCCTAATGTAATGTTTTGCATTCCCGGGGCACACTGTACAGATATATCCTTTTAAAAAAATCCATTTACAGCTGTCCTTTAAAGGAAGAAATTGGAAAACAAAAGAATTATCCACACATATGCATGCATCAAACGAAAGCCGCTTACAACCTTCTGCCAACCAGCATTACTCTAGAGACATTATTTCCGTGATTAAATCGGAAGCTCCAAAGGTTTAAGAAATGTTAAACTAGTCAAGTAGTACTGCTCAAGAAGCCAGCAGTACTAGCTAGCTGTACTCTCTTCTAATCCTCCCGCTGCAAACAAATGACACTGTTGCAACTTCCCCGAACACACACACACACACACACACACACACACACACACACACACACACACACACGGGTCTGGGGAGAATCCACTCGCACAGAATAACAAAGATCAAGAGCCTGGCGAGCAGCCAGTGGCTGGGGCAAGAAGAGCTCATCTCTGGCGCCATCGGCTGCTTCCAGGAGAGCAGTGTAGCCCTCGGCAATGTGGCTGATGGGTGGGGGGAGGTACCTACCAAAAAGGCAGCCTCCACCAGCTGTGATCCTTCTTCATCTTGTCTTTCATGTTTGCATCTCATTGATGATTCTGATGATAATGTGGGATATTCCAGGTGGTGCTTTGTGTTCCGCCCAAGTCCAATAACCCAGTGACCCTGTGTCCCACACTTCCTTTTCAGCGGTGGGTGAAGTGCGTGAGTGGCCTTTCCATTGGGTAGGAGGACACAGCGAGGGAGTGGAGTGGAGTGGACCTGGTGGGGGCAGCAGTAGAATGGGATCCCTGGCTACCACTCAGACAGCTCAGGAGATGCTCCGCTCGCCCCCCTCACAGTACAATTTAATATCACGGGAAATGGGCTGTGCACAAAATCACGCGAGCAAACTCCCAGCTGACTCCTGCTAAGGCCATACTTTAAGCCCTCATGAGACATACCCCATCAACCTCCAATGCCCCTTCCTCCCCCAAATTCAAGGGATGCTGCCCTCCCAGTGCAGGCTGTGCGCCTTTTTCCCTCTGTCCTGCCTTGGTGGAAGACCGCAGACAAGGTGGCCTCTTTAACTTGTGCACGAGTCCACCCAGAAGTTCAACACCTCTGTCCTGTGCACTCATTCACACTCACATACTCGCACACACACTCGAACTACACTCCTCTGCTGGGTCTCTGAACCCTGCTCTGGCCAGGCTGGGTTGGTTCCCAGAGCCCTGTTGAAAGTGCACGGAACCACTCTCTTCTGATGCACAACTAATACTGGACATGCAACTTCACATAACGTTGGGCCACCTGCATAACCTTAAACAATGAAAGATCAAAGAGACATGTCCATAGACAAATACAATGCCATACCCTAACACTAATTATTTTGAAATTGGGTGGAATCATTCTGTACAGTAAAACACTATGCATATGCAAATAGCTGAACAACTGATGCTTACGTATTTTTAATATTATAATTTCTAGGTTTGGAATTCATGAATGTTAGACTGTTGTCCTTATTAACCAACTAGTAAAAAATTTGTGTTAAGACTTAAAGGTTTACTCTAACCTTTCCAACTTCTTACAACTCTAGTGATTGTTTAGGTCAAAAGAGTTGTTAAGTCAAGAAAGAAATGACACTATTACTGACACTTATTTATGTTTATTTGTCTTGAGTATCTGAAAACAAAAAGGTCACTCCTCCTGGATTATTTATCTAAGCTACTTCCTGAATATAAAAACAATGGTATGTAAATAATCCTCTGTCGGTGACCAGCACTGACCAAGGGTTGGTTAGGACCTGCACCGGAGAATCAGGAGACAGTGAGAAGACCACTCGGAGGCAGTTCTTCTGGGAACAGTCTGATCAGGACTGGAGCCAATTTTATTCAAACTTTTTTCAACTTATATACCATTTTCTATACCCTTCAGCAGTGTGATAATCACTTGCTAGGGGCGTACAAGTTTCGTGCTTTACAAACCATGCATCACAAGACCATCATGAAACTTGCAAGTTCCAAGCAGACAATTCAAACTCCATGATGCCTGACGTGCTTCACAAAACTCACATCAAGGTCACAGGTGCACAATTTCAATTGTTCAAAATGTCTTCCATAGTGTTCAATAAATCATTCATATTATACTCTTTGTTCTAAACCCTGATTAATACAAAAAACTTTTCTGAGTTAACTCTAGGTTCGATCCAAGTTCACTGACTCCAAATATTTTTAATGATTAATATTATCAACTTAACACTATACTATAATCTATAAGTTTACTTAAATGACTTAGCTGTTAGCTATACTATTATCCTATTACGATTTAACGTAATGCCTTATAACTCAGTTAAAACTTATTCTTAAACTACCAAACTTTACTATAATTCATATGAGTTTCATATGTCTAAACTATAATTTTTATATGATCTAGTGATTGGACTTTAACCCAAAACTTAAATCTTTTTTCCTAGTATATTAATACATGGCTACATGTAAAATTTCCAATTGTTATATTAGAAGCAAAAACAGCACTGTTGGGAAAATTTTGGTATACTTAAAATTGGCCTACAGGAACAGGAACTAAAGTCATAATCTGAGAAAAGGAAACTTAAAAGCTTAACAAACTTAAAGTTTTCTATGAATGCTTATTACTGTTTAAATCTTTTCGATGGAAATTGTATCGTCTTAA
>NW_007047656.1:11216-17617 GCF_000164805.1 Carlito syrichta
CTATGTCAGAGGCGATCTTCCAGATGGGCCTTTACAGGCCTCAGCCATGTAGCTATAGATGTTGGCTCCCAAAAATCCTCTGTGTTTTTTCAAATGCATTATCTCATTTGATCCTCAAAACAACAATTAACCACATATCTTTCCCTCAACCACACATATGAGAAAATGAAAGTTACAAACACGACAATGTATTCAAGATATACTGATTAATCTATTTTACAAACTCCATTGTCTATTGACCCTAATCTCATGTTTTTGATATTTTTCCATTCTGCCTGCTTAAACTAAATATTCATGCCTAAGAAATGAACACTTACATCTAATGAAAAGACATATGTCTATGAATGGGAACAATTATAGTAAGGTGATTCATTTTAGAGAACTGTTTAATGACTGAAGTAATAAACTTGTTTGATTAGCAAAACTAAGCAAAGACAGTTCATAATTACAAAGAGCCCCTTATGCTAATTCATTTAAAATATTTGTTTTATTTATTTGTTATTCTAAAAATAAACTCTGCATCACTCTAAGGATATATAAAATTATTATCTCCACTTTTTCTTTTATAAAAATTGGATTTAGAGAACATGCTAAAGTAATCTCTCCGGAAAAATTTTCCCCACAGATTTGCATAATTCTATCCAGATGTATTATATTTTTACTTTCCATTTCAAATACATTAAATTTGTATCAAATTCACATCAGCTTTATTTTCAAGAATACTCTTTATGTCTGCAGTCCCTAATATATTTTCAAAGCATTTTCATTCTAATATTTTTTTCCCTACTTGGAAATACCTATTTTAAGCAATCAGACCAAATTGCATAATTTGTTATTTTCTATGAAGTAGTGCTTAATAAGAAGTTTTGGAGCCAGCTTTAAAAAAAAAACAACATGCCGGTCTTGGTGGCTCAGCCTGTAATCCCGTGCTTTTGGGAGGCTGAGATAAGTGGATTGCCTGAGCCTACGGGTTCGAGACCCGCCTGGGCAGTGAGACCTCATCTCTACAATAAATAAAAAAATCAGCCGGATGTGGTAGCGCATGCCTGTAATTCCAGCTATTTGGAAGGCGGAGGCGGAAGGATCACCGGAGCCCAGCAGGTCGAGGCTGCAGTGGCCGCTCCTGGCCACTGCACTCCAGTCTGGGTGACAGAGTGTGACTCCAACTCAAAAAAAAAAACCACCCAAACATATTCATTCATGACAGAAAGGTCAGTTTCTATTATTTTTTTAATCAACTTTTTTATTTTGATATTGTGGGGTACAGTTAAGGGTTAGGTATACAAATTTACTTCATTCAGGCACCCTTGCTGTTAAAGGGTGTCTCCCCATTCCTAGACAGATATTGACTACTATTAATCCCACCTCCCTTCCCCTCCCTCCCCCCATAGTTTCCCACCATTGTGAATCCTTTCCTTATAGTATTACGATAGATGTTCAAGGTCCACTATATGAGTGAGAACATGTGATACTCAGATCTTTGTTTCTGTGAGAGGTCACTCAGTATTATAGGTTCTAGTTCCATCCAGGTTGCTGTGAAATTCATGATTTTGTTCTTTTTTATGGCGGTGTAGCATTCCATCGTGCATATGTACCACATTTAAAAAATCCAGACCTCTTTGGATGAACAGCATGGTTGATTCCAGGTTCTCGCTATTGTGAACAATGCTGTGATAAACATACGTGTGCAGGTTTCTTTTTTATAGAGGGATTTGGGTTCTTCAGGGTATATCCCCTGAAGGGGGATTGCAGGGTCATATGGAAGATTGATATTTAGAACTTTTAGGAATCGCCACACTGTTTTCCATAGAGGATGCACTAGTTTTCACTCCCACCAACGTGTAGAAGCATTCCCTTTTCACCACACCCTCTAGAGCAACTGTTATTTTTTGAGTTATTGATAATTGTCATTCCGACTGGAGTTAGGTGGTATCTCTTTGTGGTTTTGATTTGCATTCCTTGATGATTAGTGAGGTTGGACACTTCTTCATGTGTCTGATGGCTGCTTGGATGTCTTCCTTTGAGAAGTATCTGTTCATATCTTTGCCTACTTTATAATGGGGTTGTTTGCTTTTTTCTTTTCAGCACATTTGAGTTCCTCATAGATCCAAGATGTTAGGCCTTTTCCAGACCAGGAGCTGGCAAGTACTTTTTCCCAGTCTGTGGGCTGTCTCCCTACTCTCTTGATGATTTCTTTGGCTTTGCAGAAGCTTTTCAATTTAATGAGGTCCCACTTGTCTATCTTATCTCTTATGGTCTGTGGGTTTCAGGTTTTGTTCAGGAATTGGATGCCAGTTCCAATTTCCATAAGTGTGTGTCCTGCATTTTCTAAGGTTCTTATGGTTTGAGGTTTTACATTTAGGTCTCTGATCCATTTAGAGTTAATTTTTGTGTATGGGGATAGATAGGGGTCTTGTTTGAATATTCTGCATGTGGTCAGCCAGTTTTCCCAGCACCATTTACTAAATAGGTTCTCCTCTCCTCAGTGGTGGGTGATGGAGTCTTTGTCAAAGATGAGTTGGTTGAGAAATTGAGGTTTTGCTTCTGGAATCTCAATTCTATTCCACTGGTCTATATGCCTATTCCTGCACCAAGCTCTTATGATTATTGTAGCTCTATAGTAAAGTTTGAAGTCTGGTAGTGTGATACCTCCTGCTTTGTTTTTTTTCTTGCTGAGGATTGTTCTGGCTATTCTTGGTCATTTGTTTCCATATGAATTCCTGTATTTTTTTTCTAGCTCTGAGAAGAATGTTACTGGTAATTTGATGGGTGTTGCATTAAATCTGTAGATTTCCTTAGATAGAATGGACATCTTTATAATGTTGATTCTTCCAATCCATGAGCATGGAATGTTTTTCCACTTGTTTGTGTCATCCTTGATTTCTTTGAGCAGTGTTTTGTAGTTTTCATTGTAAAGGTCTTTCACATCTCTGGTTAGGAAGATGCCAAGGTATTTCATTTTTTGTGTGGCTATTGTGAATGAGATTGTGTTTTTTATTTGGGTTTGTGTTTGTTTATTATTGGTATAAAGAAATGTGATTGTCTTTTGCACATTTATTTTATACCCTGAGACTTTGCCAAAGTCCTTTATCAGTGCAATGAGGCTTTTGACAGATTCTCTTGGGTTTTCAAGGTACACAATCATGTCATCAGCAAAGAGGGAAAACTTGACTTCCTCTTTTCCTATTTGGATACCCCGATCACCTTCTCTTTTCTGATTGCTGCAGTCAGGACTTCCAATACTATATTGAACAGGAGGGGAGAGAGTGGGCATCCTTGTCTTGCTCCAGTTTTCAGGGGAAATTGTTCCAATTTTTGTCTTTTTAGGAGTATGCTAGCTGTGGGTTTCTCAGTTTCTGTTATTAAGGAAAAGAAAATATATTGTTCCACTTAGGTAGGTGTGAATTGATGGTGAAACAACTAAGAAAATCTATTGTTTATGTACTCAGAGTCTGATTGTGAGCCAAGTAAGAATAATCAATATTATGAACTGACTCTTAGATTCTACCTCTACTTTTTGATACCTGAATGTAGATAGTCTTGTTAAACACTTAGTGAATAGTCAATTCCAAGATAACATGCTTTAACAAGCACCACACATAGGTCATTGTTGTATTCTTTCTTCTGCATTTGTCTGAGTACATTCAGCCATACTTTTTCATATGGTTCACTCATTTTCTCAAGAAATGTTTTTGTCAAGGGAGAGAGAATAGGTGAATCCATTTTATATATTTTGCAATTATAGAAATATTTTAAACATAAAATTATACCCTTATTAAGAAGTGCAAAAGTAAAATTAAGTAAAAATTATTAAGAGCAATATCTCTTTGCTAGGAGACTAAAAATGTTTTTACTAAAGAGAGGTCCTCTCAGGTGACATTTGAAGAATGGGTAGGATATGAACATCCACATGTGCATAAATGTATACAGTCATTTCCAAACACAGATGCAGTAAAGTTCAGTTAAACAAATTAAAAACTTGGAAAATAGATAGATAATGTCTACCAAGCACCGACAGCCTTCAGTTGAGTTCATATCAGATCACACCACATTTCAAAAATTCATTCTTCAGATGGAGAGAGGGGAATAATAATGCAGAACACAGACCCTAGTCAGAAGTGCCTGTATTTGCTCTCTTTTCTGTGTCCCCGCCCCAATTACACAGCAATGTCATGCTCTAGAGTTCAATTCATCTGTAATGCACCTTCTCTGCATTGCTTGCTTACTTTGTTTCCATTCCTACTAATTCTGAATTCAATAATTCAAACCCCTCATGGATCCTAGATTTTTAAACTCCTGTAATGTTACTGTTTAAAATATTGCAACATATGTAAAAATTGATTATCACTCAATAGATGTCAAACCCAAACAATAAGAAATATCCACTTAAAATAACAAAATAGAGATGCGGGTGTGCTGGAAAATGGCCAAAGTTCATATGAAATTCTGATGCCAGTAGAAGGGAGACCTAAGATTTGAGGAGAGAAGATGTTTTTCCTGTGGTCCCACTGGAGATACCAGGTTTCACCATGGATCCTATTCAAAGAGTTCATCAAATATGGGGAAGAGTTTCAGGCAGCAATAAGGGGTTGGGATTGCTTTGGCTTTCAATCTCTTGGTGTACATCACTACTGTCCACATGCTTGTTGCCTAAGAAAGTCTGGAACAAGTTCCCACACATACCCACCATCAGGCATGAGAACAGAAAAGAGTTATTAAAGATGAAGGTAGAGAACAGAGGAGAGGGCTGCAGGAGAGATAGAAGAGATCTGAGTTGGTCTTGATGGCCATGCAGCATGGGTTTTATTTCTGATGCATAAACTGGGAAACTCTGAATTCTACAAATAAGAACATTCACTAATCTTAGTTTTCCTAAACCTCTTTTATTAATAATCAGTTATGATGCAACTAGTCTGAAAAATCCATGAAAGTGGTCATTGTGTCTCCTTTGTCTCCTTTCAATTCACTGAATTTCCAGAATTAAGCAAATTTCCTGTCATAATCTGGGCTTCAATAAATATTTCTAATAAAAACAAATGATTGGAAATTGAGTAAATTGATCTATTTTGTTGTAAATATAATACAAGTTCAGCACATCAAGATTTTTTGAAAATCATTTTTTCTTTGTAACAATTTTTTTCTCTACTGAGCAATTTCACTGAGCAATTCAGGAGATGTGAAGTAAAATAAAGCCATATATCATTATGTTTAATTATGTATAGGCAGGTATTACTGAATGATGTTCCTAAAGGCTAATGAATTTTGACCTTATTGCTCTTATTCCAATCCTGTATATACTTTACTTTTCAAGTCTCTTATATCTATTTAAAATCAGTTTATACTATGAATGTAAACATTAGCTGCACTCCAGAAACATGCAGAAGTGTTTTAATATTATCTGGAACTAATTATATCTATACTTGGGATTATTTTTCCATTACAAATGGAATAACTGTTGTCATTTTGTTACTTGAAATCTACAACAGTGTAATATTTTAAGATTTCAATGTATTTTAGCTACAGAAACATGCGCAGGTAAACAAAAAAAGCTTGCACAATTTATTTTCTTCAAAATATCTCTACGGATGATTTTATTTACATTGTCAATGCATGTCATTTACAAAAGCAGATTAGAGCTATTTTGAGGCTAAATTTCGACCTGCTGAGCTCCAGCGATCCTTCTGCTGCTAAATTCAGTTTTATGTGGAACAAATGTTCTTAGTTCACAAAGAAGACTAGAATTCTGATTACAACTACTCTGTCCAACAAAATAATTTAATGGAATCTTAGCCATGCTACTGATACTCTGCTTCTCTGACAAAAGTTACCCTTTACTAAAAGGGTAACTTTTGTGATAGAGATGTTTCCCCCAAAAAAACTTCAGAGAAATCATTAACAAGTAATTTATTCTAGTAAATTTTGGGCATCACTGCCATTTTAGGTAATATAGAAAGTACAAAATATAAAGTATACTCCTTAGATAGTGTCTGCACTGTTGGTGGGACTGTCACCTACTACAGCTTCTGTGGAAAACGGTGTGGTGATTTCTAAAAGTTCTAAAAATCGGCCTTCCATGTGACCCTGCTATCCCCCTACTGGGAATATACCAGGAAGAACTCAGATCACTCTATAAAAAAAGATACTGGTACACGTATGTTTATCAAAGCATTGTGCAAAATAGCAAAAACATGGAACCAACCATGCTGCCCAAAAAAGAGAACTGGATTTTAAAAATGTGTTGCATATACACAATGGAATATTATGGAACCATAAAGAAAAATAAAATTATGGCCTGGCTCGGTGTCTCGGCCTGTAATCCCGCGCCTTTGGGAGGCTGAGGCGAGTGGATTGCCTGAGCCCGCAGGTTCGAGACCCGCCTGGGCAGGTGAGACCTCATCTCT
>NW_007047656.1:17638-19084 GCF_000164805.1 Carlito syrichta
GGAGCCCAGCAGGTCGAGGCTGCGGTGGCCGGGAGTGGCCACTTCACTCCAGTCTGGGTGACAGTGAGACTCCAACTCAAAAAAAAAGAAAAAGTTATGAACTTCGCAGCAACCTGGATGAAATTAGAGTTTATAATACTGAGTGATCCTTCACAAAAACAAAGAACAGAGTATCACGTGTTCTCACTCATAAGTGGGCCTTGAATAACTATCATAGTACTATAACAAAAGGATTGACAGTAGCAGGAAATTCCGCTGGATGGGGGGTGGTGGGGAGATGGAATTTACGGTAGTTGCGATCTGCCTGGGGAGGGGATGCACATCTCATCAAGAAGGGTACCCGCACAATAGATATACGTATAACTAACCCTGAATTGTACCCCACAATTTTAAAATAAAAAATTTAAAAGTTTAAAAAAAGGAAAACACAAAAGCCAATAACAGTAATGCAAAATTATCCAAGGGAAAATTAATCTAATGCTACAATGATTAATAGTATTTCATTTCAATTAGTCAGAAAATTTAGTGTGGACAAGATAAAGCTTACTAAAATTTAATTATACAGCTTATATTTTAATAATATTATGATTTTAAAATCATGTAAAGCTACTCAGTTAAATGTATGTTTATATTTCATTGGAGGGACTTCATAAATCACATATATGATATGTCATTATATATGAGTATTTTATTGTTAATAAAGACCCTCTGAAGTGGTTTTGGATGACAATTTATTATGATACCATGAAGAACAGAAAGATTGAACTCAGAGTGGCTGAGGGGCCTATCAAATGTAGCCAAATGTTCAGTACATAAATCAATTGTTAGATCAGTTATATATAGGTCTTTCTGTTGATATCAGGTTCACTGATAATCTCAAATGGAAAAATTAACTTATCAAATTTAAGAAAGAAAATGGTTAAAATATAAAGGATGCAGTGTAACTTGCTTTAACATTTATTACTAATATTTGCTTTGATCTTGTAACAAACATCAGATCTACAGAAGGAGAGAATTTCAAGCTTTTATCATGCTGACAATACAAATACAGTCCTTGCATGTTATTGATTTCATATTATTTGTGAGTTATACTACCTACATTCCTATTAGCAAAACACTAGACTTTGTAAGAAGCAATAATTTGCATTGAGATAATCACATAGTTACATTTAATAAATATTGAAGATGCATAGAATGATTTTGTTGGTGTATAACAGAAATTGATGTAATATTTGTTTTGTTAGAAAAAGTAAGGAGTTATTTTCAAAAACTCTGAAACATCTATTTTTCTGTCTTTTCCCTGAAACTTTTAGTCACCACGATCATCAACCATTGTGCAATTACACACACAAACAGAAATACCAGTTACAGGTTAAAACATGTAAAAGAGCCTGGCTCGGTGGCTCAGCCTGTAATCCCACGCCTTTGGGAGGCTGAGGTGAGTGG
>NW_007047656.1:19156-37778 GCF_000164805.1 Carlito syrichta
TACTCGGAAGGCTGAGGTGGAAGGATCGCCGGAGCCCAGCAGGTCGAGGCTGCGGTGGCCGGGAGCGGCCACTGCACTCCAGTCTGGGTGACAGAGTGAGACTCCAACTCAAAAAAAAAAAAATGTAAAAGAAAAAATGATCCCTCTTTTTCATACTTTATGTTACATTCCCATGTTATGTTTCATATTTTTCTGTGCTTGTGTGTCAAGAGGCTTCACTAAAGTATTTGTTACATAAACTTTCTTGTGACTAATTAGACAATCCTACTAAATATTGCTAAATACATTTTGAGTGTAAAATAGGTGATTATCACACATAATATATATAGAAAGCAACTGATATTATTTTATGCATACATATGTGTGTGCTACATATAACTATAGGTGCATTTTTGTATATATGTGTGTATGTATAAATACATATATACCCACAAATATCTCCTGTGTTGGATTTTGGTACCTGAATAAGTTATCTTCTTGTTTGTTAGCTTGATTTCATTATATATATATGTATGTATGTATATATACCTATGTTTCTGTGTATTATTGACTGTCAGATCCTAAGGCAATGATAATACTCCAGGACAAGATTAAAAATCCAGCTAAGCAAATTTTAAAATATTAAGATTATTTCCCAAAACTATAATAGTATTAGTACATAATAATGATAATCATAACACAAAGAAAATTTTTCATTGAGCACTTATTAAGCATCAACGATTATTTTAGGCTTTCGGAGGCATGAAAACTTTATAACATCAGGGATTTTTACTATTCTAATAAGAAACTTAATAACACACGTATAGTAATTTCCAGAGTTAAAATTTTTATATGAAAGACAAAATACTCAAATATCTAATCAACATATATATGGGGAGCAAAAGAACAGAATTGTTTTTTGGAGGGCTGGCCCCTTGTAGTACAGGTTTCCCCCACTAGGTAAGTGTTCCAGAGACCCATGGTCATCAGCATATCAGTTAGCATTGTCGTGAGATGCTACATTCAACTTCAGATATGTTTTCTTTGACAGTGTTTTCAATGCATTTTCCCATTTCATGATGAGTGATTTAGGAGCACATCTGCCCACACTGCACTGACTGATCAGCAGCTTTTATCAAAATATGGCAAGAATGCCCCACCCTCCCTGATATCCCCTCGGCCAACTGTTTTTTAGTTTCCTTGGATAAAAAAGTCATCCAAGGGAAATGTTTTTCCCATATGGAAGAAGTGGAACAAAAACCAGTAGAAGTACTAAAAAGCATCAAGATTCATGAGCTCAAAAACTGTTTGGACCAGTGGGAAAAGTGTCTCGCTAGGCATATTGTATCAAAGGAAGAGTACTTTAAAGGTGACTGAAGTTTAAAGTATAAGAATACAATACAAAATATTCTATAAAGAGATTCAGGGTTTTTTGGTGTACCCACTTATACTAAGAATATTTTTGTTTTAAATACTTGGATTAGAAAGAGCACATAAAGTATTTCTGGTGTGTAGAATTCTCAGTCAATCTAAACTTAAGCATACTCATTGTCTTTATTGTCAGAATTTATAATGACAACCTTTTGTCTGCTAAGGGGGCCTCTCTCTGTTTCATATCAAACACTTAAACATATTAAAAGAAACAAAAGGAGAATAATGTCTATTGAAGACCAATTCATGCACATGTCTAATGAGTATTTTAATTCAAAGGGGAAATTATTATTTTATTCTATTCTTATTTTCTCAGAAAGCAAACAAAAATATGGCTACCAAAACATCTTCATTTTGGCAAGGCAAGGTGGCTCAGTCTGTAATACTAGAACTTTGGGAGGCCTAGGAAAGAGGATTGCCTGAGCCCAGAAGTTCGTACCAGCATGGATCACTTGGTGAGACCTCATCTTCACATTAAATCACAAAAACTTGCTGGGTGTGGTGGTGTGCACCTGTAGTTTCAGCTGTTTGGAAGACTGAGGCTGAAGGATCACTCAAGCTCAGCTGGTCGAGGTTGTGGTGGCTCTGATCGTGCCACTGCACTCCAGCCTGGGCAACAAAGAGTGAGACTCCAACTCAAAAAAACCCAAAAAACTTTGTTTCTAATTTATTTGATGTTAGTTTTTTGGCAAATACTATCAAATGAGCACAGTAGCTGAAGTTATATTTCCAAAGAGTTATAAACACGGGGCAGTTAATTGGTAATTTTTTCCATCTGCTGAACTCTATTTTGACAAGATCTGATTAATTAACAGCAAAGATCAGTCATCATTAGATCCAAAATTCTTTCTTTTTCTTTTTCAAAGCACCAAAATACTGTTATTATTAGTTTGGAATAGGATCATCTCTCCATTTTCAGGGTCATTGCCCTTTAACTCATCACCCTGATAATTGGAAAATATGGCTACTGTTAATCAAGGTAAAAACGTTATTTCCCTTACAAAATTTAATAATTTTGTAAGACAGAAAACCATATTTGAAAATTGAGAAAAATAGCATTATGTTGATTATATCAAAAGTTTCACTTGCCACTCATTCAAAGGAAGGCATATTTTAATTCCAATCAAATATATTTTGATGTATTTTGAAGAGAATCCATTTACTTGCTGGGAAATATGCTTGTGTTCTGCATGAATTTTTAACCTTGATTGATTACAAGAATGGTACATGCCTATGTTTTGGCTCAAATAGATCTGGGTTACTTCCTGATTTAAGATTCTTGGCTTCATTTTCTCTCCTCCCAGATTGTGCATGGCAATACTGTATGTCCCTCCTAACCAAGCATACAACTGTGGCAGTTTCCCTTTTTAAGAGCAGCACAAATGCAAAGAATTGTCTTCTGAAAGAATTCATGAACATACTGGCAGAATAGCCCAACTCTAAGTCTTAGGACAGGTATAAATTGTATAAATCCAAATGACAGCTTCAAGTATGTGAATACTGTGTGAATCAAGCTGAAACAATTCATCTCAGTTGGAGAAGAAATCATATTCTGGGAAAGTAGAAAGTGTACAACACTGTGTACTGATATTTCTGAAAGCTTAATTTTTCTCACTTTTGGATTCAGAGCATATAATTTGCCTCTGTCATTATGAGTACTGGCTGGGAAGGAGGAGGCAGAGATTTCTCCAATTTTCCTTATGATTTAGTTGCTGTGTTTTATTAGATATCATCCTCCACTTATTGTAATCGATTGTCATTATGTATGCATTTAACTAGTCTCCTCCAAGGAGGGGAGTTTGAGAAATAAGAGGAGGCAGTCTATAGCTCGGGTGTGTTTCTGCTTCAACCTCAAACAAGATCATCATGTGAATGACATGAGAGAGTTTTTCAAGTAAATTGCAAAAATAAATAAGTCCAGTTTATATGTGGTTGAGTTACCCTCTGAAATGATCTCTTTCCTGTGGCAGATATTTATCCACCTCATTCCTATTTTTAAATTAAAGGTGATAACTTGATGCCATTTCCAGGTAACATCATATATATGTGTTTTTCATTTTCTTTTAAGCAAATAATTTTTAGAAATAAATATATAAATATGATGGCATTATTCCTCTATATAAGAGGTTATAGTACTATTTATATATGGAATCTGCATATATAAATATTAAAAATCATACCATAAAAATGGACAAATTATTAGCTCAGATATTTCTGGATTTCACAGGTCTTTGTTGGCAACTTTACTCAAAGCATCCAAACTATTCCTGAACCATAGTAACTAATCATTAATTTGTTTTGGTCAATTTTCAAAATAATTCAGAATCTATTTGGAATTAATGTTTCCCATTTGTTTGACTGCTCATCTCAGTTATTCATCTCTCTCTCCAAATAAAGCATGCCTATTTATTTCAAGGATGTCATATTAAGAATTCTTTTTAATTTTAGGCTTGTCATTGTGGCTCACATCTTTAACCCCAGCACTTTGGGAGGCTGAAGCTAGAGGATCACTTGAACCAGGAGTTCCAGTCTGAGTGAGCTATGGTTACATGTTTGCCTGGATGAAACAGCAAGACCCTGGCTCAAAACAAACAAAAACAAACACACAAAACCAACAAACAGCAGCGATAAAACTTTTTAAAAAATTATTTGCTTTCTGTGAAGTAGAAGAATGAAGGCTATAAAGCTGAGAGGAAAAGAAGAAAGGTATCTGTACCTACATAAGTACACCAGAACAATATGGTCATCAGTTCTTAAGCATAAGGCTTTGAGGTTGAGTACCTGGCTGAAATATAGATACTTCAGGTTCAGAGAGGACTCAGCTTGAGAACATTTCTTATCTCAATTTGAGGCTCAATTTTCCCATATGAGTTAGTTACATACTTTTTGTGCTTTCTCTGAAAATTATATGACTTACATTCATGCATAATTTGTAGCAAATGGCCTGGCATAGAATAAGATCACAGTAATTCTTAGCCCTTAAAAGATAACACCATGGTCTTACAATGAATCTTAGTCAGATGTGAATCTAAGTGAAAACAAATTTAAAATTTTGCCTATTCCATAAGAAAGCAAGCTATCAGATAATAATGCACTGTTACCCTGAAATTTGGGCTTAAATAAGGCAATTTTAAATTAGGGAATCTCTGTTTAAACTTATAACAATGTAAATTCAGTTACTGAGGTACCTCAATTACACATCTAGAAATAAATGGAATTCTTTGGCACAGAAACCCCTTCAAATACAGTAATATCTGATTTGTGAAACCATTGTTTGGCCTTACAGTTGATCTTGTGATAGAACAATCCAGATGTTGCAGCAAGCCATATGTCCAGCAGGCTCTTGCTAAGACATATAGAGATGGATGAGGGTCTGAGCATGTCATCAATCAGAGAGTTATGCAAGGCAGAGGGTGGATCATAATGTGCATTTACAGTGTAAAAATGACTCCAGATCATGCATGCTTGGTGAATTTGTTCTGTGGCCTTTCCATAATATTTTAACAAGGTCTGACTTATGATCACTCTAAATAATTTAAGCAGAAGTAATCTCTATCCACAAACAACACCTGTGTGTGAGATTGAATGCAGAATCTGAGCCACGAAACTTGTTCAATACAAAAGTGACAGGAGGACTTTGGGTGGCTGAAGCAGCAAGTATCATTGGAAAGGAAGATTTGCCTGACAGTTAGGGACTTTGCATTTCCTAAGACAAAGTGCAGACTTTCCACTTGCTAACTTTAGGGACCTGGAAAAGTTACTTAAATTCTGCATGTTCCAGTCTTCTCATTTGTAAATAAGAAATGATGATAACACCTTCTCATAGTGGTATCATGAGAACTCAATGAATTCATGTGAGAAGACCACTTAGACTAGTGCCTGCATATAATAAGCCTAAAATTGCTACCCAGAGAGATACAAAATGCCTACAAAGAATACAGAGATTAGGAAAAAAGGAAACATAGGCTCTTCTCTAGGGTGTACCAAGTGATTGACATAGTACCTTATCTAAATGTGTGTCTTAATTCCTAAGTTACAGTCCTATTATGATTTTGGAGGACACTTTCTTCCTTAAATAACAATAATTATTATTATATTTTATGATAATATATCTAATCAGACAAGTGTGTTGGTATATTTTAAAATATTTTTTAACAAAACCATTTAGGGACCTTTCTGTGCCTTACAAGATTTTTCAAGCAATTATAACATTTTCTTGGGTCCCCAAAAGTTCCAGGAGAGCTAGGCACTTGAGTTAACAGAAAAGTCAGCCCTGCATGAAAGAATATTTTTTTCTTGTAGTTCCAAAACCAAAAAGGATAGAACCTTCATGCAGATTTACATATTTTGGCATGTGGCCGAACAAGGATTTTACTTCCGATCTAACTATGAAGTCCAAGCTCTTTCCTTCATACCTCAGTGCTTAACAGGGAACAGTACATCAGAAAGGGTCTAGGTTTTCCTGTCTCTATCTGTTCTCTCACTCCCAGAACCATGTGCCCATTGACTTTCTATTGCTGTTATCCCTCTTACATTTTCCTGTAACACACCCCCAAATTCCCTCTCTTTTCTAGTTTCAAACCATTATTTATTCTCTAATAGTTAGTGATTACATTAAAACAATCAGACTACATTTCACCATGATATGAATGACTGATAATGGTATCTATTTTTGCAATAATATCAATTTTTAAAAAACAATTTCTGAAGGGGAAAGTTATATGTGAAAGATTGCCTTGATAATTGAATTTGTTTGCTGGGCTTGCAGTAACAAAGTACCAAAAACCAGGTGGCTTAAACAGCAAAAATTTATTCCCCCATAGGTTTAAACACTAGAAGCCCAAACTCAAAATATTGGCATATTTCTTTCTCTCTGGGTTCTGTGAGAAACTGGCATAGGCCTCTCTTCTTGGCTTATAAGTAGATGCCTTTTTTGTGTCTCTTCACATTGTTTTCCACTAGCATGTGAGGGACACACACATTCATAACACAGCATTCCATTCCTGGACCTGTGGGCACGTGGTTCTGGGAGTGAGAGAATTCTTCAAATTCTTATCCTTCTCACATACAAAAGAGACTCATTCTATCTCAATAGCCCCAACAGCCTAAACCTTTCCAGCATCAACTTGAAAGTTTAAGTTCAAAGTCTCATCTAAAGATCATTCCTGAAGTTAAAATAAAAACCAAAATGTTATCTAGATTAGATGTGGATTAAACTCAAGGTATCCTGAGACATATTACTTTCATCTTTGAAGGTGTGAAGGTACACAAGGTTTTTGCTTCCAAAATACAATGTCTGAACAAGTAGAGGATAGCAATTTCCTTTCCTATAGGGACCAAATAGAAAAGAAGAAATTACAGGTTCTGCCTAATTCAAGAGCCCAGCAAGCCAAACATTGAATTTTAAGTCTTGAAAATAGCCTTTCTTGCCTTCATTTCCTGCCTTCTGGACACAATGAGGCAGGGGTGGGATCCCAAGGGCCCAGGCAGCTCAGCCATCTTGGCTGTGCTGGGTGCAGCCCACTCATCAGCTGTCATTCAGAGGAGCCAGGGACATGTAGCTCCTCAGACTGTAGTTGCATTCTGGTGGCTACTCCAGCCTAGGTCTCTGGGGTAGCCTTCATGGCAGTTCTGTGCCTGGGCCCAAATCTCCCTGAGACATCCTTCAAAATCTAGGTGGATGTGCTTATATTTCCATAGCCAGTGTACTCTGTGTGCCCGCACATTTAGCACCATGTGGTCACTGTCATGTTTCAACCCTTGTATCCATCAGAGTCCAAACCACACTTAGGACTTCCTGAACTGTGTTGGGATGACAAAGAAGTGCTGCACTCAAGTTTCAGAAGCAGAAACATAGGCTGGTGTGGCACAACATGGTTCAATGTCCTCGGGTTGCCTTGTGACTCTGTCTTGAAACTGTTTTGCCCTCAAGACTCTGACACTATAGAGCTGTGATGGGATTATTGGCTGATAATTAAAGACCTATGAAATGCCTTCAAGGTCAGTCTTCCATTGTCTTGATGAATAGCATCTATTTTTCAAGTGGAGAAAGAGGTAAAGAGTTTATTACCACAGTGGAAACGTGCAGGCCCCAAAACAAAAAGTTGCAAAGTTACATTAAAGATCTAGTCGGGTATAGTTTTTAATTTAAGTTGCAGTTATTGCCAATTTGGGCTAATTTTGGAGTTTTTGTATGGAATATTTTTGTTACAAATCACAATTTTGCAACCTGTCCTCCAAAGAAAAGAACAGAATATGCTTTCTTAATGTCAGCTTAATTTCTGAACTCAGTGATTTTATATGTTCATATTCTGTTATCCCATTTCTTCTACCACCAATCAGGAGAACTTTGAAGAATGAATGACTTTCTAATTTCAATATAATTAGTAGTACCATGGTCCCATGACAGGCCTATTACCTTCATACATTTGTCATTTTTGTTGGAAGAAAAAAATATATAAATACACACACACAGACACACACACACACAAACACAAACATATGTGTGTGTGTGTGTAACAGGATGGTTTCTCCCTGAAGCAAGGCTGAAAATTTTTTGGAAAAATTTGACAAATTATATCATGTGAATTCAGATTTCCTCAATGCTGTGAATTATATTTAGATAGGAAAAAGGAAAAGGTAATTTATTTTTATCTCAAAAGAAAAAGTCTTAGATTACTTTGAGTTAGACTTTAAGAAAGCTAGGATTTTTACTGTATTGCTATGTGATTTGAAAAATTACACCTTTGGTTTAATTATTGGTGATTACACTGTCATTGTCTTTTGTGTATTTAGGTGCAGAATCAATTTTATGTAGATACTGAACAGTGATATAAGAATCAGATTAGTGATTTTCTAAGCCTGGAAGTTTGAGACCAGCCTGGGCAACTGGGTGAGACCTCATATCTATAGTGTATCATAGCAACTAGCTGAACATGGTTGTGTGCATCTGTAGTTCCAGCTACTTGGAAGGCTGAGGTGGAAAGATCATCTCAGCTCAGCAGGCTGAGGTTGTGGTGGCTGTGAGCCTGCCACTGAACTCTAGTCTGGGTGACAGAGTGAGACTCCAACTGAAAAACCCAAAAAGTTGGATCAGTATGTGTTACCTTTATTCCAATTAGCATCTGGACGCTACAAAGCTGTGATTGTGGATTGGTTTGCCTAGCAACCACTGCTCAATCCTTACAATTAAATATTGTAACTAAAAAAAAAAATTCGTGGCTCTTTCTAGCATCCACTTCCAGACTTGTTCAGCCTCTAACCATTACCCAGTTGTAAAGAAGCTTTTATATTTTTAGATATTTGTTATAGCAACACCCTTCACTTTTCACCAATTTCTGTCTTAGACTTTCCTGCTTCTATTGAAACATACTCAAGACAGGGTAACATAAAAAACAAAAATGTTTTTCTCACAGTTATGGAAGTTGAGACATTCCTGATCTAGGTATCAGCAGATTTAGTTTCTGGTGAGGCTACATTCTCTATTTGCAAGTTGGCACCTTGATTTCTGTGTCTTCATGTGGTGGAGATAGGAAAGGGCCTAGGATGCTTCCTTCAACCTCTTTGATAAGGTTGCTATTCCCACCCATGAGAACTCCAGCCTCATGACTCAATCACTTCAATTTTGTTGCCTTGGGGATTAAGATTCAATATAAATATTGGAGGGGATACAAACATTCAAACCATGGTACCCATAATTATTTATGGTGTACATTTATTTTTGCTTGCATGCATTCATGTATTTGTTCATTATTTCACTCATTCATTTGTTAAATTTTGGTGAGTATCTACTGAGCAGCATGCTGTGCATCATGGGAGTAAAATCATTCTAGATTACAATTACATGTAATGACTGTCATTATTGAGAAAAACACAAGATGTAGATGGAACTGAACAGCTGGCAACTAAAACCAATTTAACCACAGTAATTGATTAAGAAGAGAAATGTAATCCAGGCTGATAATATGAGTGAAGGTCAAGTTTTTTTTGGCTATAATTGGGAGAAAAACCTGTCTGCCTACTAGGGGCATGAATGAGAATGCAAATAGCCTTGATTGTTCCTGGCAGAAAACCCACAACCAGAAAAAGATTCTGCCTTCAGTTGAGGGAAGAGAGTTGAAGAGCAAAGCCATGAAAGGAAGTTTGGTACTTGATGGCATCATTAAGCAACCACATAAAAAATTTTTTAAGCTTAATATTAAGCAGAATTCAGTTATTGTCTGATAATTTGTCAAATAGTTCTCTTTCTTAAAATATTATTTGTGTAGATTATTTATAATTTACTACTAAAAGCATGCATTCATTTCTATATCTTTAGACAAAGATAGCAATAAGTAAGTGGCAATGTCATGTTGTATTGTTTTGTTTTGCTATGCCTTTAATTTCTCAAGACTGTTTCATGTATGTTAAACATTTCTCCTTGGTGAATGTTAAGAATAGATAGTTCATATATAACCTGCAGGGGATAAAAGACATCGATGTGCTATGGTACAGCTAATTATGTGAGTTCTGTCTAGTGTCTTATTTATGCAAAGCAAGGAAGAGCTTTAGACTGGCCTGGGAGCCTCTAATAAGCATCACATTGATGATACAATTCTTCAACTCCATACCTTACCATTTCCATGACTCACACACTGAAAATCCAACTCTCACACTTCAGACTCCTTAAAAATGGTTTATCTTGTTGGTCATTTTTGTTAGCTGAGAGAACTATTATTAGACATATATAATGCCTGTAAATATTATTTGTAGAAAATAAAATATATATTTTGACCAGGAAAAATTATTTTTTTTAATAAAATACACCAGTCTTGGTGTCTTAGCCAGTAACACTAGCATATTGGGAAATCAAGGTAAGAGATTGCCTGAGCCCTCAGGTTTTAGATAAGCCCGGGCAACCTGGTGAGTCCTTGTCTCTACAATAAGTAAAAAATTAGCTGGGTATGATTGTGTGCACCTTTAGTTCCAACTACTTGCAAGACTGAGGTGGAATGATCACCAGAGTCCAGCAGCTCCATGTTGAGGTGGCCATGAATGCACCACTGGGTGATAGAGTGAGACTCCAACTCAGAAAAAAGAAAAGAAAAAAATGCATGCAATTAGATTTCATATAATTTACCAGTAGCAAGCAATAAAAAGTAGTCTTACAAAAATCAAGTGAGATGCTCTCAAAATTTGCAGGCTCTCCTGTCTTGTACAAGGAGGATGATAAATTATTTTTTAGTTGTGGCCTTAGAAGAATACAGTTATTTCTCCCCATATCCAATTTTTGCTTTCACAATCTAGGAGGGGAAATGGAAAGTTTCTGTATCTGTGTCTTCAAAACTTATTGCTCTATACTCAATTTTATTTTATTGTTATTCAGAATGATAGATCTCAGTCAATAAAAAATAAAATAAATGAAAAACTTAAGAAAACTGAATTTCCAACAAGAACACAGAGCTGTGCTGACTCACAATTGAGCAGTTTTAAAACCATAGAGACAGCTGTTGGTCAGTGATAAAACTCAGTGGAAGTTGACATCAGGAACAAAGAAACAGAAAGCAAACTACATTGTCTAACAGTAATAAAACATAATTCTGAAAAGATAGCATTGGTAGAAGCCATTGGATAAAATCTATCATGTTCTAAATAGAAAGAAATAGCCTTTCCCCAGTTTGCTAACCATGGAAGAGATGTCTGTCTATGCAGTAGAAGTACTGAAAAACACACAAATACATGCTACTCACATCTGCTTCTCCAATATGAACTGTTCATTGTGAAATTTCATGATGGGGACTTTTGAAAGTGGCATGGCATAGCAATACAATGCCTTACTAAAGTTAATCTTATACTTAATTAGCAAAATACAATAAATACCTACATTCTTAGGTTCATTTAGGGTGAAAATAATCTGAAAAGAAGGGATATAACCAAAGGCACATTTGATGCCGTAAATGTCCCAATTGATGTTTGCCCTGTGCTGTCCATATTTTTTTAAGTGCTTTCAAAAGTCTAGTAGCACTCCCGTACCATAAAATTATTTCATCTCAAGTATTAAAACTGCAACTTCTAGTCTATTTATGAAATTGTGCAACAATCACCACAATCTAATTTTAGTATATTTTTCACCTTTAAAAAGATACCCTGTAATCGTGGAGAGTGAGGGTGGGAGTAGGGTGGTCAGTTTCCTTGCCCTCAGCCCTAGTCAACCACTAACTACGTTTTGTCTCTATGTGTTGGCAAACTCTGGACATTTCATAGAAATGGAATTATACAACTTGTGTCTTTCTTTGACTTTCTTCATTTACCGATACTTTATTCAGTACTAATCTACTAAATACTGATACATGTTTTCATATTTTAGTTGCGGAATAACAATCCATTGAATGAATATGCACATTTTGTTTTGCCAATATTCTTCAGTTGATAGGCATTTCAATTGTTTCTACATTTTAGCTATTATGAATATTGCTGTGATGAATTTTCACATACATTTTTCTGTGGACGTGTTTTAAAACTCTGGGTCATGTAGAAAATTTTGTGTTTACTCTTTCACAGTTTTCCCTACTGGCTGCACCATGTTACATTCCAGCTATCCATATTTTGCTTCTATAATTTCAACCCCTCATTATCATAAACCCAACTCTCAGCAACTGTATTGTAATGGCAATGGATTACCCACAGATGAGGGTCAAGAAGTGGTTGATGTTTGTAATAAAGAGCAGGTCAACCACATTAGCCCAGAAATCCTATTTGCCTCTTATTAAAATGTCATTAAATAATCTTCATGATTGCCATCATAACAATAAGCTGTGTCATTATAAGATGCTTCCAAAGATATCATGTATGTTATTAATGCTTACAAACCCACCAGGAGTCATTCTCCTGGAACACTTCTAATTACAGTGCAAAAAAGGGAGGTGCTGTGAGTTGGTGTGGTCTTGAGTTTGTCACTTGGAAAGAAAATGGAGTCCCAGAGCAACCACCACTGTGCTTGGGCAGGGTGCTGCTTAGAGTTTCTCGACGTGCTTTATTTATCTCCCTGAAAAGAAGAAACTCTTTCTTCGAAGGATTGGAGAGTTCACTGATGGGAGGGAAGTTCTCTTCTATGAATTTTAACCAGGGTCAAATAAGATTCAGTTCTGCATCTTCTTTAAGAGACGGATCTAAAAAGTAGAGACATGACATTATCTAGCTGAAAATTTAATTTTTTTGAGTTGGAGTCTCTTTTGGTAGCCCAGACTGCAGTGCAGTGGCACTCTCATGGTCACCCCAATGTCAACCTGCTGAGATGGTGACCCTGCTGCCTCAGCCTTCAAAGTACCCAGAACTACAGGTGCACTACCACCCCTGGCTAATTTTTTAATTTTATTGTAGAGACCAGGTCTCGCTAATTTGCCCCGGGCTGGTCTCGAACCCGCAGGCTGAGGCAATCCAGTTGCCTTGGCCTCCCAAATTGCTGGGATTACAGGCAGAGTCACTGAGCCTGGTATCAGCTGCGAATGAAAAAATAACACATCACGGGGATATTAATTGGCATTAAATAAATGAATAAGCAGTAGGAAGATGAGTTTAAAAAAAATCACAAGCCGGGCTTGGTGGCTCAGCCTGTAATCCCGCACCTTGGGAGGCTGAGGCGAGTGGATTGCCTGAGCCTGTGGGTTCGAGACCCGCCTGGGCAACTTGGTGAGACTTCATCTCTACAATAAATCAAAAAATTAGCTGGGTGTGGTAGCGTGCGCCTGTAGTTCCAGCTACTTGGAAGGCTGAGGCGGAAGGATCGCAGGAGCCCAGCAGGTCGAGGCTGCGCTGGCTGGGAATGGCCACTGCACTCCAGTCTGGGTGACAGAGTGAGACTCCAACTCAAAAAAAAAATCACAAATGTCTCTAAAAATCAAATATTATTAGGATGGATCATATTGTATATATTATCTGCCCAGGGGCTCTTTTGTAGCTGAAAAAAGAAATGCAAAGTAAACAGAAGGGATAGGGAGTTTGCAATGTGCATTTTGAAGAGTTCTTAAAACTGTGAACAACTGACCTTTTGACCCCAAAACGTAAGGAAAGCGTGCACTCAGCCTGCCACATGGAAATCTTGGAACTGATCCTAGTAATCTACACTCATAACTTTGGTAACATTTGTAAATTAAGTGTATTATATTAACAATGTTTTTGCTTTTTATTGCATAGTTAATCTGTATTTGGGATCTCATCTCGCCATCATTTACAATCCCATCCCATTGGGTTTTATCTTCCTAAGTTTATAGTGAGTGCTTACTCTGAATGCACAAGGAAAACAGTAAAATGATTTCTCAAAAAAGTAAAAAGAAATCTATTATTTGATGCAGAAATCCTACTTTGGGGTATATCTATTCAAAAAGAAGCAAAATCAGTATCTCAAAGTGCTAGCAGCATTCTTACAGTCATTGCAGCATTATTTTCAATAGTCAAGACCTGCAAATAATGCGTGTCCACCAATGAATGAATCAATAAAGAAAATGCAACACACACACACACAGAGCAGAAAATTGGTTAGCATAGTTTTTAAAAATAAGAAAATGTTTTCTTATGTGTGATAACACGGGTAAACCTGGAGGACATCATACTAAGTAAAAAATGAAATAAAAAGTTAAAATTAGAGAAGAAAAGGGTAGAATGGTGATTGCCAATAGCTGCTGGAGAGGCTTAGGAATGGGCAGATGTTCTTCAAATGTTCTCACTCATCAGTGGGACTTGAACAACTACTTTAATACTACAATAAAAGGATTGACAGTAGTAGGCAACTGTGGGGGCAGGGTTAGTGGGGCAGGGATGTGGGATTGACAGTAGTAGAAATGGGGAAAGGGGGACACTTCATCAACAAGAGTACCTGCACAATAAACATTTGTGTACCTAACTCTGAATTGCACCCCACAATTAAATATTTTTAAAAATTTAAAGTTAAAAAAATAGTTGAAATTTAGTATGGTAAGGTCTCTGATGATCTGAGATCTTACAACTTTTAAAAATACACTGACAAAACATAGAATAAGAGCATGTTTATAAATATAAAAACAGGAAATTGACTTTTTATGCACTAATAAAGTGAATTGATAGCTTTTACAAAGTTAGTATTGTGTTTGATATGTAAGTGAAAACGAGTCAAACTATTTATAATATGTTAATATGTACTGACAATAAATAGAGGAGGGTATCAGATGTTCCATTTCTAGTGTAAGAAATAATGGAGCCATGGAAAATATATATGTGTGTGTTAAACATATTGCTTTTATGTGGTTTTTATATATATTGAATATTATCTATGCCTAGAAATAACTATTTCATGTTTTATATATTTCTATGCTCATGGATTTCCTTTTAAAGTCAGAGTCAGCCACAGTAAAATTTAAATTTGAGTGTTTATCATTTGATATTGGAATAAATGTAAATCATATTGGACCAAAATATGGATGTTAATTAAAAGACAAGAGATAGGTACAGCCTATCTGATTGATTACTCTAGCCTCAGGCAATAATCTAGAACAAGAAACAAGATGTATCTACCTAATATAAGCAACTAGGAAACCAAACAAAATATATGAAACAAATTTGCTACATATTGGAAACAAATAGCAAATCGCAACTGCCACAAAGAGGAAGAAAAACAATGAGGTGAGCTCTAAAATTACATCAGCTTACTGCCTGTAGTTTTCAGGTCACCACACAGAGTAAAACCAAAAAAAGCACAGCTTGCATGATTGTAAGATTAAGAAAAAAAAACATCACTACAGTAGAGGAAAGTGAAGGCAGTTAGAATTTGTGGAGCAGAATACAGTAGGAGAAAGAGCTATAGAAAAATTGAGCTTCAGAAACCTTCAACGAGTTTCCATGAACCTTTGGCTGAGTTCTAATCTGTTCATATGTGAGAAGAAATATCTTCAAGGTGAGAAAATAACCATCAGAGAGCAGTTAGTCTAAAGAATTCCCTACGTTCAAACAGAACAGGGAATAGTTCATGTTCTAGTCAGTACAAATGGAAAGATCTCCGAATAGATATTAGAAAGAACCTTTAGATGAGTATTACCTCAGTAACATCAGTACTTGGGCTATACTAGACTTGGAGTAATGCCTGCTCTGGAGGACAAGAGGTAGACAAGAAGTCAGCCTCTAGAGTGTCAAATTGATTCTAAGAAGCATGAAAACTCAGTTGTATGTCTAAACAAAGTCAAACATTCCTCAAAATAAATCCTACAATTAAATTAAATCTAACATCTAGTCAAAAATTGCTTGACATTCAAAAAAATCAGACATATATAATTTATAGAGAGGAGAAAAATCAGAAATTATAGAGAAAAATTGGAACTAGTAGACAATGCTAGCAGATAATTTTCTTTCTCATTGGTCTCTTATGCTTTTACATATCTTGTGAGTAAGGTATGCTGACTGCTTTTTGCTATATTTTCAAGAATGTTTATATAGAGAACATCTTTGGTGATACAAACTTTTCCTCCCTTAGTAGCAAATAATGTCTGTTTATAGCTTTAAAATAAAGGACAATGTCTCCCTTCAGAGCAAAATACAGAAATCCTAAATGCCTAGTATATTTATGAAAATGTCTCACTCTAGGGCAGAGCAGATGGGCTTACTGTCCATTATAAGAGATTCAAGTTTCCTAATTCAGGATTTATCTCCTGCAGATCCACATCTTTTGTGCTTTAGAGACAGAGTCTCAGTTTGTTGCCCAGGCTGGAGTCCGGAGGTGGTTTCATTCTCAATTCCTGGGCTCAATGATCCTCCGTCCTCAGCTTCCTAAACAGCTAGAGGTGCTGGTGTGTTCCAGGCATGGGATCTTGCTATGCTAACTGGGCTGGTCTTAAACTCCTGGCTTCAAGCAATTCTTCTAGATATTGAGAGAGATATTGAGTACTATATTATCACATGATACAGATTGGATTCAGTGACTTATGCCTGCAACTCTGACAAAATTATAAAGACACAAAACAGATCGGTGAATATCAGAAGCCAAAGTTAGGAAGAAGAAATGGACTGCAATAGGAATGTAGGGTGACAGAACATCGTGTATTATGGTTTATCTAGTGGTTACATCATTGTATGCATTTGTGACAACCCAAATGGTTCAATTAAAATTAAGGAAACAGTCTGTCTCAATATAATTGAATTAAAATTTTTAATACATTATTCTTTAAAGGATAAATAATTTTTAAGACCCTGAGAATTCAGAATTTAACTATACCCCAAAGTCATTAAAGAATGATTAAATATTGTTTAATTGATTAGACTACATTGAATTTTACATAGGTCTCAATTTTTAATTTTTTTATTTTAACTATGGATACATGAATTATATGATAGCTTTATATATTTATGGGGTAAATGTGATGTTGGATACAGGCATACAATGATTAATCATCAAATCAGTGCAATTGGGGTGTGTATCACCTCAAGCATTTATTATTTCTTAATACAAATAGTATTCTAATTCCATTCTTTCCGATATTTTAAAATAGGCAATGTTGTTTTTTATAGCCATCCTTTTCTCTATTGAATACTAGGTCTTATTCATTCTAACTGTATTTTTGTACACATTTGCAGACTAATAATTAGACTTTTTTTCTCACATGAGCTAGACCTGTGGGACAGATAAGGATCATATTTCCCTGTTTGTGTTTTATGATTAAAGAATAGAGATTTTGGTAATAGACAAAGCCAAAAATTCTACAGATTAATTTGCAAGTACAAAGTTCTTGTATTCATGTGTCATTATCACAGCTTCTATTAATGATTATATTTTGTTTCCTAGATTCCACCATAAAAGGAAAAAAGTAAAAGTGTTGTGGATCAAGTCTGAAAGCGCAACATGGTTGTCCATTGCCTCTTCCTATTTAGAAAACACCTCCAAATACAAATACACATGTACACATGTGCTACAGGCATATATATGTATAGTCACATGCCCTCAAGATAAAGAATACTGTAGTATATGACCTTATATAAGAGATCAAGTATTTGATCTTGTCTATGAGATCAATACTTTTGAGATACAGTCTAAATTCACACATAATCTTGAAAAAATATTTATTCAAAATAATCAGTGAACTATTTACCTACACTTTCACAGAGCAAAATACCTAGAAGAGGCTTACAAAACACTAAGTATACAAAAATAAATGAATCAAAAAACACACTTATTTTGTTTTTTATACTTTGCTATTTATAAGAAAAATGAATATCTGAGTTGTGTGCATATGAAGGCAAAATTGCATGCAGAATTATTATTTATGGAGCTTAAAAACATAATGTAGACGTAGGTTCCAGATGAGTACATATAATTCCATGTTTCCTTTATGTACTTTAATAATGCACTACCAGCCAGACTCGGTGGCTCAGCCTGTAATCCCGCGCCTTTGGGAGGCTGAGGTGAGTGGATTGTCTGAGCCCGTGGGTTCGAGATCCGCCTGGGCAGCGAGACCTCATCTCTACAATAAATCAAAAAATAGACCAGGTGTGGTAGCGCATGCCTGTAATTCCGGCTACTCGGAAAGATGAGGCAGAAGGATCGCTGGAGCTCAGGAGGTCAAGGGTGCGGTAGCCAGGAGCGGCCACTGCACTCCAGTCTGGGTGACAGAGTGAGACTCCAACTCAAAATAATAATAATAATAATAGTGCACTACCTACATGTGGTATCTATGGAGAACAAAAATTTAATTGAAATAGATTAATTATAAGCCTCAAATGTAACAAAATAATAAACATTGGGAGGAAACAAGGTGAATATTTTAAAGGAGTCTCCTATTACTTGTAGTAAGTGGTGACTATTAAACCCGAGACTCTAATCAGAGAGAGAGAGACCACAAAGAGCCAGCTCCGAAGCAAACACACGAGGATCTTTATTCAGGCTCGAGTCTGGGCTCACACATGAAGCCCGTAGAGGCTTCATGAACCAGAGCCCCGATTCACAATGGCAAGCAGTTTTTATGCACAATTACAGAGGGAGGGGAAAGAACTTTAAACTTGATTTTACATGATTGGGTGATTTCTCCTAATGGGTACGGGCACACTTGGTATTGGTTGGTGCCTTTCGTGGGTTGCCCGTGATTGACAGAAAACCACTTAACGGGAAGAGTGGAATGTTAGATAAGTTAGATCCATACAGACACTGCGTATATAGTAACCTGAGCGGACAGGTAAAGGGTTACATTAGCCCTTTAAGTTTACTAATCCATCCCAAGGG
>NW_007047656.1:37798-41809 GCF_000164805.1 Carlito syrichta
TGAGTTGAAGTCTCACTCGGTCACCCGGAGTGGAGTGCAGTGGCCACTCCCGACCATCGCAGCCTTGACCTGCTGGGATCTGGCGATCCTTCCTCCTCAGCCTTCCGAGTAGCCGGAATTACAGGCATGTGCTACCACGCCTGGCTGATTTTTTGATTTATTGTAGAGATGAGGTCTCGCTGCCCAGGCGGGTCTCGAATCCATGGCTCAGGCAATCCACTCACCTCAGCCTCCCAAAGGCGCGGGATTGCAGGCTGAGCCACCGAGCCTGGCTACAAGGTAAATATTTTAAAGAAGTCTCCTATTACTTGTACTAAGTGGTGACTTCATGGATTTTCAATCTTTTGTTGATTTTTGAGTTGGGTTCTCACTGTCACCCAAGCTGGAGTGCAGTGGAATGCTCACGACCACTGCAGTCTCAACCAGCTAGGCTCAGGTGATCCTTCCACCTCAGGTTTCCAGTAGCTGGCACTACAGCCAAGTGCCACCACACCCAGCTAATTTTTTTTGACTTATTGTAGAGATGAGGGCTTGCCAAGTTGTCCAGAAAAGTCTTGAATATGTGAGCTCAGTCAATCCTCTCACCTCTGCCTCCCAAGATGCTGGGATTACAAGCTGAGCCACTGCACCTCGCCTTTCAATTTAATGATGTATACTTTATACACACTCTTGCATAGACCCGATATTTTGTATGCATGTATGCACATACACAAAATAATAGACTTGTATATTACTGGTCATTCTCATATATTACTATGATGCTATATAATATACATAATTAATATACTATGCTAGTATATGTTATACTAGGAATTCACTGATCAATTTTTCTTGCCTGATATGATTATATAACACTTTGAAAGTGCTTTAGAACCAGTTATCACTGGTTTTCTGTGATACATTTTTGATGTTTCAGGTCATGGTGATTGTCTACTTTTCTATTGAATATGTAGGTAGCTTTCTGGGCATCTGCTTACAGTTTTCATCAAATTTTATCTTTGTGATTCAAATATTTATTTGTTCTTACTACTGTCTCCTTTCCTTGTAGGACTTTTATTATTCATATGAAAGAAATTTAACAATTTTTCACAGTTGACTGTTTGTTACCCTCATACAGTTTTATTTTGGTTCTTTTTTCTTTAAGTAGATCATATTGCTGTATCGTCAGAATCATGAGTATTTCCTACTACAGTATTTTATTTTGTTATTTATTGATCACATCCAGAGAAATTTCATTTCAGTTACTTTATTTTCATCACTAACATTTTCATAGTGTTTAAAATTTTATTTTATTTATATTATCATTTCTTTTGAATTCCTTTATTTTTATGTACTTCTATAAACACAGCTGTCTTATAATTTTTGTAATTGCTATGTTTTCTGAGTCCTTATATATTCACAGATTTTTGTTTATTATGGGTCACATTTTTTCTTCTTTTCATTCAGAAATCAGATATTCCATATTTTTAATGTTACTTTGTTGAGGGCCTAAGTTCTAATATCTTTCTTTTAAGAATGTTCAGCTTTTTTGGTAAACAATTAAGCTAATTACAAATTAGTCTAATCCTTTTTAGCACTCTTTACAAGTTTTTTTATATGACTGATCTTTGATGACCTTCTCTGCAAATAATTTATCCCTCAGACTTCTCCATTGAATGTCCTGGATGACCACAAGGGATTCTTTTTTTGCTTTTGAAAGTTCAAAAACGTTCTTAAAATTTTTTCTGACCCTCTGTGAGTGATGGGAGTTCTTATTCTTACAACTTCTGCTTTATTCTTCATAATTTTTGTACTTTTACTTTACACAAGAGGGGCCAAACATCTAGACTAGACTATAGGAGACACCTATGCAGATTTATGGATTTTTGTGTGTTTGGGAGTTTTTGTATAATTTTTCTTTTTTTAAGTAAAACTCTGCTCTACAACATGAAACTACCTCATCTTCTGAAAACTCTGATTTCCACTTCAACTCAGTGAGGCTTCCCAGACTGTATTTGGGTTCCCCACCTTTGGGGAATATTTGTAAACTATGCCTCTGACAAAGTACTAATATCTAGAATCTGCAAGGACTCAAACAACTGAAAAGAAAAAAATACCCTATTAAAAAGTGGGCTAAAAGCATAAACAGATATTTTTGGAAAGAAAACACACAAATTGTTAAGAAACATGCTTTATTTGCTCATACTACTAATTATCAGAGAAATTCGAATTATAACCATGATAAGATATCATCTTACACCTTTCAGAATGGCTAAAATTAAAAAGTAATAAATAATGGACTTTGGTGAGAATTCAGGGACAAGGGAATATTTATACACTACTGGTAATATAGGTCACTTCAACCTCTGTGGAAAACAGTGTGGCAATTTCTCAAGAATGAAAAATAGAAATGCCTTTCAATCCAGCAATTTCAGTACTGTTCACTGAAAGGTACCTATAGAAACCTAGAAGAAATTTAGCTTATTCTTAGTTTGGTCTTTTTGCCTCGGCATAACCATTAGACAGCATTCAAACATTCTACTGCAAAACAAGCAGCAGCCTATCCCATCCCCCTTGGCAAATCTCCTTCAGATGCAAGATTAGGACAACCCGACCATTCATGGTTTAGCATAATAATCTCCAGTAAACTTTTAGGTTCCTTGTTAAAGCTGAAGATTAAAGATCACCCTTTGGCTGGCCAAAGTCATAAGAGTTTGTGAGTTGCAAATGTCTGAGTTTATGAATTGCAAATATCTAACAAGTCTCTTGCATGAATCCTCCTCCCCACTGTCTCCTTGCTTCCCCCCGGGGGGTTAGCCTAATCAGCCCTCTGTGAACTATGTGACATAGATAAGCCCCACCATGGCAGCAATCATGTGACTAACCCACCCATCTGCCTACTGTCCAGCACCTGACATCATCAGTACCTGCACTTGTCTGCCACTTTGTAGTGACATGAAAGCAGACCACCACTCAATCACCATAATGATCTCCCCCAACTAGGGGTTTGATTAAAAAAACTCAACCACAAGCAACCAGCAGTCATTGCTTTACTAGACTCTGGTGTGGTCATGTGCTCTTTGAGCTATGACTGCTGCCATGCTTCCTGGCTTTAACCCCCTCCCACACCTTGGGGAGGTGAATCCTCTTTCTTCCTTCTCTTTCTCTCTTTAATTTACTTTGAAATAAACCCTTCTTTCTTAAGCTTTTTGTATGTCACAATTCTTTGCATTTACTTGGATCTCTGGGTTACTATGCTGTGTGCCTCCCCACTCCACCTCTAACCTCACCCTGTCCATCAGTACCCTAACAGTCACCAATTCAAAAATGAAAGAAAGCATTGTATGAAAAAGATACCTGGAAGTGGGTGGACAGTGATGACCTACTGAAGACATTGCACATTTGCCACTCTCAGCAAATAAATGTATATGGAGTAGCAGACATAGAGCTTTGAGCATTGACCTGAAAACCCAAGTGGAGGATTATTGGGCAGTCCCATGGGGATATGTTCTCATCCAAGTCCTACTAGAGGGGACCCAGGAAAGCACTCATGGAGAATGAAGGTATGAGTGAAAGTGACAGTTTTTCTTCTTTAGGCATCACAAGCAAACCTCTGCAGCCCTGGTCAGGGGAGAGACAGCCCAGGTCAACTACCTGCACTGCTTCTCCTACATCAGCAAGGTGCCGAGTGCTGTCATGAATCAGGACAGAGGCACTGGCAGTTATCCACATGAAGACCAGGGAATCCCAGGTCCTAAGGACCACTGGACCCAGTGCCCACCGACCTCCCTATTAAAAGTGGAGTGGGAAGATCCCTTTGGGGGTGGTCTACATTGCATTGGCTCATCCTCCTCCCTGCCTCTCCAGATTCCAGCAGGTGCTGTACACCCACTTTATAAATATTTCTCTGATGTCAATATCTGTTGCAGCCCTAGGTCAGGGTTACAGATGTGGTGTGCTCTCAAGAGCCTACCATCACTGTGATAGCCCTTCCCACAGAGGCAGCATGGAAACTAGGAGGCAGAGCACCTT
>NW_007047656.1:41829-48620 GCF_000164805.1 Carlito syrichta
GCCCATCTGAGGACTGAGGGAGAATACCAACTCTCAACTGAGTCAGCTGCTTCCCTTCCATACTTAAGTGAAAGGGACTATTCCACCAAGATGAAAGAAAGCCACTCCATGTCTCCAAGAGCACCTGTGCCATAGTAGAACCTGGTTGCTTGCCAATCATGCTGATGAGGCCCAAGGCTTAGGAGGAGGTCACCAGAGCTCTCAGAAAGCCAGGGCCCCTGGTGCCAGTACCAGAAGGAGGGAACAAACTCTGACCTAGAGGAAAGGACCTGCTCTGTCCCTTCCACACTGCATTAGTGAAGCAGTGCCATATGGTTATTCCCCAGTTCAACACTCTTCCTGCCATCATTGTCTCTCCCAAAAGTGGACCAGAGGAGGAAGATCAGGTATAAAAACAACAAAAACTCCCACCCCAACAGAAGCAACTTTATCTAATAAAAAATAACAAAACAAAAAGTGAAAAGAGTAGAGTATGTTTTCACAGAAACCAAAAAACAGTGAAAAAAATAAATATTGGCAATTCCCCAAAACTTAATGAGTTAACACCTAAAAAAGTGCTTCCCAGATTCCAAGCAATAGAACTCATCCAAAATGACCTGTTCCTGATGACAGACATAAAATTCAGACTGTGGATGGCAAAGACATTCACCAATATCTATGAGAATGTGGATGCACAAATCTTCCAGGCCATGAAAACAGTGTACAGAATAAAGGGTGCTTTTAAGATCTATTGGAGTGCTCTATATATGACTTCTATTATTGACTGATTTTTTACTTTGACTCGTTTGGTAAAATAAACACAACAAGAAATTTAAATCATTCAATCTTGTTTTCAGTCTCTTTAGTACCAAGGTAACAAAAACATTCAGAGACACACACAGACCACTGGTGTACATTCTTTCTATCACTGTATATATATATATATATATATATATATATGTTATATTAATTTTGTTTTGTGCTTCTTTGTGTAGGGTGGGGGCAGGAGTATGCCTCCAATTTCCCTTCTCCTACCTATCACCTACTCTACCAGGCCCATCCTAAAATTCACTTCCTTAAAATGGTTTCCAAATTCCTCTCCAATCTAATCACAATTTAATTTTCACTTTTATTATGGTGCCTGCTCCCTCAAGTCTTCTGATATTTTTAGACTCATCTCTCACCACTCCTGAACCTATCATCTTGCCTGACACTAATCTTTTTTCACGCAGGTCACTCTTCTTAGAATGCTGTCCTCTGATCACCTGTTTAAATGTACTCATATTTCAAGGCCAAACCAAGTTGCACCTAATCCATTAAACAGTCCGCAGTCACTATATACCACATGACTTCTCCCTTCTATAAATCTGAAACTAGCCCCTGCTTGATCATTCATGTGTCTCCTATAGATGGTGTCTGCTCAGTCATCCTCCATTTTATCTCATCCCTCGACTAACTTTATACTCCTTGAGGATGCATCTTTGCATCCTCTCCAGCATTTGAAACACATATATAAAGGCTTGCAAAATGCTTAGAGACTGTGGTTTACACTTCCAACCAATGTCAGTGAAGTTTTAAAACTATTACATCATTAAGTGTTGAATTCAATGCCATTATTAGCTTTTCTGTGGTGAAATTTATTTACAGGTATAACTCTACAAGCCTAAAAGTTACCGTACACCAGGAAAATAATCAAGTTCTGACATCAAAGAGATCGTCCACTACCAAAGAATTTGTTAAAAAAGAGAAACTTGGAAAGGCAGGGAAGATGACAGCCAAGACTATCAGGCTACGCGAGTCCCCGTGTGAGTGAATGAGTGTATGGAAAATTTTGTGTATGTGATGGTGAGCGAGTGGATGTGTGAGTGGCTGACTGAGAGAGGGCTAGGGACCTAGTGGCCATGACTCTCCTGGTGCAGCACCTGGTGCCACAGCACCTGGGCTTGGACCTTTGCAAATCCCGGGACGCAGAAGCTGAGCACCATTTTCTCTTTCTTTTCTTTTCTTTTTTTAAAATAAACAAGCCCCCCAACCCCTGGCAAGAAAAGCTGGGAGAGGCTAAGTGTGGCTCGTGAGCAGGTGGCCAGTCTCCTGGTACAACAGCAGGTGCTGCAGCTTCTCACTTCGTCCCTGGCTCTTCCTGGCTTGCAGAAGTGGAGCACCATTTTTTTTTATTAAAGAAAACAGACAGAAGTTTTCCTTTAAAAAAGCAGCAGGGAGGCACTATTGCCCCAGGCGCTCCCACACCATTAAAGCAGGAGAGAAACTGCTCAAGGCTTTGCCTCATCACTTTAGCACCTGGAAGGGTGCTGGAAAGGACTGTGTACAGAGTCCATAGGCAAGTTTCCACAGAAAAGGACAAGAGAGGCACCCCACCACCATATTGAAGGCGGGGCAAGAAAGTGCAGGGCCAACAGATCTGATCTCTGTGATTGATGGATCAACTACTCAGGTCTTGATTGTGGCCCAAAGGCAATACCCTGAGAACACAAACTTCAGAGGGACCTGATGAGTGCTGAGTTCCAGGCGCCCCATCCCCTGCCCTGATCCACCTGTGAGACAAAGCGTGTGGCCAGAAGGGAGAAGAAAGAACTCCAAAGAGATCATTGGTGAGTCCGGGGCTGACACAAACCTCTCTTTCCCAGCAACCCTCTGAATGTCAGACCCACACAGTTGGGCCACCACTGGGGGGGACAAACACAGGTGGAGCCTGGACGTCAGTCACAATAGGAGAACAGCATTCCAGGATAGGCCTGGCTGTGGCACCCCAGTAAGAGTACATACCTGGGGAAGAGACAGTCCTGTACCTTCTCACCAGAGACCTCCTTGACCATAGGAGAGTGGGAGGGGAGGCCTGCAGCCCCACCCACCTCCACTGCATCATTCCCTGAGAAGAGAGTGAAAGAGGTGGCTCTGCAGGACAGACACGATTAGAGGAAAAATTACAGAGCCTGCCACAAGAGGGCATGTTTTTCTTTGTGTTTGCTGTTTGGCTTTTGCTTTTGTTTTTTAAATTTTCAATTACTTTTTTGTAAAAAATAATTTTAACTGTTTTCTTGTTAGTTCATCTATTTAAAAAATAGTTTTCCTTTGTGCATAAATGTGTTAGTGAGGGTTTGATCTGCAACTCCCCCCTAAATTTTTCTTTTCCTTTTCTTTTTCTGTTTCTTTCTTCTTTTATTTGTCATTTTCTGTTTATGTGTGTATGAAAGATTGAGTGTTTATTTTTTTATTTTGTTGTGGTTGTTGGTTTTTGTTCTTTCATTCTTCTTGGATCTTTTTTATATTCATTTTGTATAGTTTAAGGGGTATGTCAATAGATGTGTGAGGGCTCGACTTGAAACCTCTCCTTTTTTTTCCCTTCGATCTTTCTGTTCTTTGTCGCTATTCACATTGTGCTAGGCATGTATGTGTGTGTTTAGTTTTCTTGGGGGGGGTCTTTTTGTTGCTGATTGTTTTGTTTAGCTTTGTTGTTATTCCAGTTTGTTTTGGAGTGTGTGTGTATGTGTTTATTGCTTCCATTCATTTCCTCTTTGCATCATCCTATAGAGTGATAGTGGGGAGTGGGTCTCAGGGAAAAGGAAAAGTTATTCAGTAAATAATGTTGAGAAAACTGGCTGACCACATGCAGAAGATTGAAACAGGACCTCTACCTATCACCATACACAAAAATTCACTCTAAATGGATCAAATACCTAAAGGTAAAACCTCAAACTATAAGAATCTTAGAAAATGCAGGAGACACCCTTATGGAAATTGGAACTGGCTTCCAATTCCTATTTCGAACCCTAAAGGCCAATACTTTAAGAAATAAGATAGACAAGTGGGACCTCATCAAACTAATGAACTTCTGCAAAGCAGAAGACACCATGAAGAGAGCAGGGAATACAGCCCATAGAATGGGAAATATTATTTGTCAACTGTATATTTTACAAAGGCCTAACATCTAGGATCTACAAGGAACTCAAATGCCTGAAAGAAAAAAAACAAATAGTCTCTTTAAAAAGTGGACAAAATACATAAAAAGATACTTCTCAAAAGAAAATATATGGGCAGCCAACAGACACTTAAAAAGTGCTCTGCCTCAGGCATCAGAGAAATGCAAATCAAAACCACATAGAGACACCACCTAACTCCAGTAAGAATGGCCATCATTAACATAACAAACAACAACAGATGCTGGCAAGGATGTGGAGAAAAAGAAATGCTTCTACAGTGCTGGTGGAAATGTAAACTAGTGCGGCCTCTTTGGAAGAAAATGTACGATTTCCAAATGAACTAGAAATTGATCTTCCATATGACCCAGCAATTCCCCTATTGGGAATATACCCAGAGGAACTCAGATCATTCTATAGAAAAGATACCTGTACACGTATGTTTGTTGAAGCTCTATTCACAATAGCAAAAACATGGAACCAACAATGTTGCCCATTGTGACTGGACTGGATAAAAGAAATGTGGTACATATACACAATGGAATATTATGCAGTCATAAGAAAGGACAAATATATGGACTTTGCAGCAACTTGGATAGATTTGGAGTCAATGACACTCCGTAGTCAATCACAGAAACAAAGAATAGAGTGCCATATGTTCTCACTCATAAGCAGACCTTGACCAGTTATAATACTATGAGAAAGTATTTGCAGTAATGGGAAACTGTCGGGGAAAGGAGTGGGATTGGCAGTTGAGGGAAACTCCTATGGAGGTAGGGGCAGACCTCATCAGCAAGGGTACCTGCATAATCAATGTTTGTATACCTAACCCTGAATTGTGTCCCACATCTTTATAACAAAAAAATAAAAAAGAGAAACTTAAGAAACACTCAATTCTCAAAACTCACCTTCATGTCAAAAAGAAGTAATAAATTAACAATCTAAACACTAGGTCTAGGTTCACATTATACACTATTTCAAACATATTTTTATTCAACTTGGAACTAATTTTCCTTCCAAATAGGCATAGAGATCACTACACTCTTTTTTATCTTTCAAGTTGCAAAAATGAAATCTAGGTTCCATATTTGAAAGAAGAACTGAGGAGACAGACATAAGGAAATGATACTTTGTGTAGAATACAGCAAATAACTGAATCAAATCAACTAAAATTTTAGTGATGAAAGATAAAACTCCACTTTGTAAAACTCTATAAGCCAGGCTAGTGAGCCAGTAAACATTGTCACAATTATGCTCATGTGCACCTTTGTCACAAGTCAATGTTTTCACAACTGCTAAGGATGATTGATTATAGCCTAAAATCATAGTGTCACTAGCACAGTGAGCAAATGTCAAAAATGGTACCAACACACTGTCCCATCTCAGCTTGTCACTCTTGAAAAATTATACTTATTTCTAAAATACAAATACAAAAGACAAGGCAACCAATAAATTAACAATTATGAATTATTTTCTATTTTAGCAACTACCCATACCGTTCAGCTTTACTTTACAGAAGCCCTGTTTATTTATAATGTAATGTATTATGTGAAAGGATTTACAATGTGCAAAAGATTCACATAGATGTCCTTTAATTAATAAACCCCTACTTAATTTTTAATACAGTATGATTCATCACATTTCAATTTACTTAAAACCTTCAGTAATCCTGCAGTGGCATAAAAGAATTTGTGCCTGCTTCCTTCAAACAATGAGGTGAATTACCATTGAAAGAATTTCCCCCTCAGAGGAAACCTGAACTACCTAAAATAGAAGAAACAAAAACTAACCAACAAACTGATGCTCATATCCTGTATGAATGTATCTAAACTTCAGGTGAATAAATCAGTCATATCACCAAGTACAAAGCTATTGAAATTGTTAGATTTATTTTCAGGAGCCACTGAGACTAAACAAAAATTGAATGGAATAAAAAAATTCTTATTCCACTGTGGTCCGAGAAGGTGTATGGTCGAATTTCGGTCCTTTTAAATTTGCTTATGCTTGATTTGTGGCCAATTATGTGGTCGATCTTAGAATACGTTCCATGTCGTGATGAGTAGAATGTATATTCTGTGGTCTTTGGATGGAGTGTTCTGTAGGTATCAATTAAGTCCATTTGGTCCAAAGTCACAATGAGGTTCCGGAACTCCTTGCTGATTTTATGTCCTGATGATCTGTCTAAGGTTGTAAGTCCCCAGTTATGATGGTGTTAGAGTCAATATCTTTCTTTAATTTTCCTAGAAGTTGCTTTATGAAAGTTGGTGCACCTATGTTGGGTGCATATATGTTTAGGATAGATATTTCTTGTTGATGGATTGAGCCTGTTATCATTATGTAGTGGCCTTCTGTATCTTTTTGATTTTTAAAGCTTGAAGGGTATTTTGTCTGAAATTAAGATCACTACTCCTCCTTTCTTTTGTATTCCGTTCACCTGAAAGTTTGTTTCCCATCCTCTTACTTTGAGTCTCTGGGTGTCCTTTCTAGTGAGGTGAGTCTCTTGAAGGCAATAGATTGTTGCCTGATGATATTTTATCCATTTTGCCATTCTATGTCTTTTCAGTGGTGCATTTAGCTGCATTCACATTTAGGCTAATAACTGAAATGCAAGAGTTGATCCCTGTCATAAGGTTCTTACAGAGTTGTTCCTGTTTGTTGTCTTTCTTTGGGTTCTGGAGTTAGCTCATGTGTGTTTTTAATCTTTTGCCTGTACTCTTGTGAAGAATGTTGTTGTTCTTTTTTCTTTTTCTTTTGTGTTCAGTACTTTCTTAAGTGTTTCTTGTAGAGGTGGTCTGGTGGCAGCATAGGTTCTTAGGGATTGGATATCTGGAAAAGATTTCAATTCTCCCTCACTAATGAAGCTTAGTTTGACTGGGT
>NW_007047657.1:0-470 GCF_000164805.1 Carlito syrichta
TGTGGCAGGCGGCTGTACATCTATTCCAGAAACAACCTCCACACAGCATGTGGGAGCCAGAGTGGATGACAAGGAATCTATCCTCCAAATACCTGTGCTATGGCTACAGATTGCTGCTTCTAATCACAGAGGTACAGAGAAAGAGGCAGGTAGCCATTTTTGTTGGCCCCCTATTATTTCTAGCCCCTCTCCTCCCGGCTGAAGTGATTTTCAAAGGATTCAAAGGGGCTACATCCTTTTTTCTTCTTTATTTTTCTCTTTTCCCTTTTTGGGAGCCATACAAACTAGGCAATTGCATATATGGGAGAAATTGGAAAGTAACCATTCATGTCCAGAGCTCAGAAAAGACCTGAGAAGACACTAGGGTTATACCTCAGTCTAACCTTCAGCATAGAGGCAGTCTACAACAATTAAATAAATGAGACAAAATAAAATCAACAACAACCAAAAAAAAAAAAAAAAAAACCCAA
>NW_007047658.1:0-561 GCF_000164805.1 Carlito syrichta
CCCATTTTTCATTACAGATATGACTTTCAGGCCTTATTACCTCCAACTCAGGTTTTCAGCGTTCCTTGACCATCTTCTTCGTGACAAATGGCTCCTCCCTTTCCCATGTCCACTCAACAACTGGCCGTACCAACTTGCATTCTTCTACCCCCAGGGCACCTTCCAAGACTTCCACGCCAGCGAAATTTTTTCTCTCCGCACCTTCTTATGGGGCCTCATGTGGCTGGTCCTTTCACCTACCTCACCCAACAATGCCCTACGCCAGTAGGAAGTAGCCAGACCGATCAACTCCGCCCCTTTATCCCTTAACCAAAGAGGTGGGAATGAAAGGCCCCAGCCAGCCATGAGGAACCTGCCCCCTCCAAAGGTTAAGCCTAGGTGTGGCCCCCACCTAAAATGGCACTCCCACTTAAGAAGGCGCCCGGACAAACTAACATGGAGGCTTGGACAAGGCTCTCCAGGTTCTTCTTCCACAACAAAGCCCACCATTCCCACGCCCGCAAAAGCCCCTACCAATCCCAACAATGTCTCACCTGCTGACCAATAGGTAACCGACAGGTC
>NW_007047659.1:0-588 GCF_000164805.1 Carlito syrichta
CTCCACCAGCAGGGCTCTGGGGATCCTCCCCTGGCGGCCTCCTGAGGGGACGAAAGGACAGATGCACACCACCACACTCGGATCTTATTTTGACTTTTTGTAGAGATGAGGTCACGTCAAGGTGCTCGGGCCTGTCTCAAAACCAGAGGCTAAGTCCATCCTCTGGCCTCAGTCTCCCAGAATGTCCATCCTCTGGCCTCAGTCTCACAGGTCTGAGCCCCTGTGTCTGGTCTGAAAACCCCTCTCGGGACCCACTGTGAAGATCGCTCCCTTTGGATGACCTGGGACCCTGGAGAGTGTGGCCACAGTTGCCCGCCGAGCCCTCCCCTGGGGGAGTGCCTGAGGCATAGGCGTGTCCCTGCCATGGTGCCAAACCTTCACCTGACTCATTCACCAGGTTGGACCCGCTCGCCCCTCTCAAGGGCCACCTCAGGGAAAGGAAGGGCATAATTCTCAAACCATTGGGGGAGTGGGGACTGCCTGGTGACTCACACCTGTCTCCTCATCACTAGGGTAGGCCGAGATGGAAAGATGGCCAGAGTCCAGGACCTCGAGACCAGGCTGGACATCATAGCAAGCCCCCACCAC
>NW_007047660.1:0-598 GCF_000164805.1 Carlito syrichta
CTGGCTAGTCAGCTGGCTACCTATTTAAGTCAGCTAGTTAATTCAATTGGCTAGCCAACTGTCTAGTTAGATAGCTAGCTAGTTACATCAGCTGGCTAGCCAGCTGGCTAGTTTAAGTAAGGTAGCTAAGTCAGTTGGTGAGCCAATTGGCTAGGTAGGTAGCTAGGTAATTTTGTCAGCTGGTGAGCTGGCTGGCTAACTAGTTAATTCAGTGAGTTAAGTGAGCTGGCTAGCCAGCTAATTAGCTAGGTGGCTAGCTAGTTAAGCCAGATGGATAGCTGGATGGCTATCTAGGTAAGTCAGCTAGTTAAGTAAGCTTGTTTGCCAACAGGCTGACTAGGTGGAGTGCAAGTTAAGCTGGCTGGTTAGCAGGCTGGTCAGGTAGTTTGCCCACTATTTAAGCCAGTTGGCTAGCTGGCTGACCAGCAGGGTGGCTGGCTAGTTAATCCAGCTGTCTGTCCAACCGTCCAGCCAGCCAGATGGCTATTTAAGCTGGCTGGCTAGCCACCTGGTCAGCCCACTAGCTAGCTAGCTGTCAGGCTAGCCAGCTAGCCAGCCAAGTATCTAGCTATTTATGCCAGCTGGCTAATCATGTAGA
>NW_007047661.1:0-463 GCF_000164805.1 Carlito syrichta
GCTAGGTAAGTCAGCCGTCTGGATACCTGATTAAGTCAGCTAGTTAAGTCAGCTGGCTAGAGACCTTGCTAGGTAGGTACCTATTATGTGAACTGTATAACTAGGTAGTTACCTAATTATGTGAGCTGCATAGCTGTCTTGAGCTAGTTAAGTCAATGTGTATGTGAGCAGGCTAGCACTCTGGCTAGCTAGGTGGCTAGCTAGTTAAGTCAGCTACCTAGCCGGATAGCTATCTAGTTAAGAGAGCTAGTTAAGTCACCTGGTTAGCCAGCTGGCTAGCTTGGTGGTTGGCAAGTAAAGCTGGCTGATTAGCAGGGTGGTCAGGTAAGTTGCCAGCAAGCTACACTGGATGGCTAGATGGCTGACCAGCAGGATGGCTGGCTAGTTACGCCGGTTGGCTATCCGAGTGTGCATCCAGCTGGCTGACTATTTAAGCCGACTGACTAGACAGCTGGCCAGCCCA
>NW_007047662.1:0-460 GCF_000164805.1 Carlito syrichta
CAGTCATTCTAGGTACTCTTCATTTTTTGTGTTCCAAAGTCTGTTTTCTCAGTGACTGACCTCTCAGGGGTCTGTGTGAAACCTATATTCTTCTTTTGTTTTTTCTTTATTTGTGTGGGTTTTTTTCCCCTTCCCCTCACATCACCATCTTCTTTAATTCTATTATTCAGAGATGGAGGGGTTGTTTTTACTTCTGTTTGTTCAAACTCCTATTCTGCTTTATGTATGTCCTCTTACTTTGTTCAATTGTGGAGTTGCACTGTAAATTGTGGGTGGTCCTTTTTGCAGTTTTGAGATTTACTTAAGGGGAGAGCTGTGATTCAAAATCTATCTGCAGGTCCTGGTATTCGCCGACAGGTGAATGGATAATCTGAACCCCACTTCCCACTGCCTTGGAATATGTCCGTGCAGTGGGGCTGAAGGTTTACTCCCTGAAATAAAATGTGGTTAGCAGAGGGAA
>NW_007047663.1:0-483 GCF_000164805.1 Carlito syrichta
CGGGTGTGTGTGTGTGTGTGTGTGTGTGTGTGTGTGTGTGTGTGTGTGTAGAATTGACAGTAGTGGGAATCTGCCGGAGGAGGGGGACACACTTCATCAACCAGGGTACTAGCATATGAACATTTGTATTCCTAACCCAAATTGTGCCCCACATGTTTAAAATAAAACAATTAAAAGTAATAAAGAAGATAAGTGGAAAACAAGATAAATGCACAGTTTCAGACAGAGTCTATGATCCATCAAGAAACTAAGACTAAAAATAGTTTGTGGATTAAAGATAAGCTAGCTTAATTTTGGGATTTGCTTTCTCAGTTCCCTTCTTAAAGTTCAAACAAACAAAATTCCTAGTCTTTATGTCAACTATCTACACCTCTTTTCCCTTTACCTCTAGCTTCTAGAATATCAAAAATCCCTCTTTCTAATTGTTCTCAAAATTATTTTTACTTGACTTCTATTCCCTCAACTAAATGGGATGCTTCAAAC
>NW_007047664.1:0-455 GCF_000164805.1 Carlito syrichta
CCAAATAAGTTGGGAAGGGACCCTAGTGCTTCTGACAACTGAAACGGCCATATGGACTGCTGAAAAAGGCTGGATGCATCATACCTGCATCAAGAAATTATCAAAATAAGTTATTATACCAGAGAACACTCCCATTAAATGGGAAGTCTCTCAAACTGAACCACTGAAACTAAAATTCAAGAAAAAATTTTTTTCCTCTGTACTTTTTCTCATAGCACTGCCAATTGCATTTCTTATCGTGTGTATGTTTATTGCTTTTATTATTAAATGTATTTGCAAGGATCTTTTCAATCCTGAGCAACCATGGAACCTTTGTTTACCTCGAAGTTATCACTAGTTCTAACCTAGTAACCAACAAAAACAAAGGATGGTTTATTGTCAATATCACTAAAACCAACTCCCCAATAACTATTAAATTTGATGCCTGTTCTGTCCTGTCATGTGGAAGTCTTCAC
>NW_007047665.1:0-454 GCF_000164805.1 Carlito syrichta
CCTGAAGCATAGGTGTGTCCCTGCCATGGTGCCAAACCTTCACCTGCCTCGTTCACCAGGTTGGAACCGCTCACCCCTCTCAAGGGCCACCTCAGGGAAAGGAAGGACATAATTCTCAAACTATTGGGGGAGTGGGGACTGCCTTGTGACTCACACCTGTCTCCTCATCACTAGGGGAGGCCGAGATGGGAAGATGGCCAGAGTCCAGGACCTCGAGACCAGGCTGGACATCATAGCAAGCCCCCACCACAACCCCAAGCAAAACCCAGAAAACCTTGGGTGAGGACAGCCCGTGGTGGGAGGATCACCTCTGGCCCAGAGTTCAAGACCAGGCTGGAAGACCAGTATGTTGGCCAAATGGAAAGCTGTGTTCACACCAGTTTGGGAGACCAATGCCGAGAGGATGTTCCAAGTTGGGCGGTTTGAGAGCAACCTGGACAACCTAGTGAGGAAA
>NW_007047666.1:0-1856 GCF_000164805.1 Carlito syrichta
GTTAACCAACTAGTTAAGTCATCTATTTAACTCATTTGCCAACTAGTTCAAACAGTTAAGTAACTTGTCACCCAACTTATTAAGTCAGCTAGCCACCTCGTTAGCAAACTAGTTAAGTCAGCTTGCTTAGTGAGTTAGCTAACTAGCTAGCTAGCTAAGGCAGCTGGTTAAGTCACCTAGCTCACTAGTTAGCTAACTATTTAAGTCAGTTATTTAAATCTGCTACCAAACTACTTAGCTAATTATTGTCAACTAATTATTCAGCTAAAGAGTGAGCTAACTACTTAATTCAGGTGTTAAGTCAGCTAGTTAAGTCAGCTAGTTAATTAATTAAGACAGCTAGCTAACTCAACTAGTTAAGTCAGCTTTCTAATTTAGTCAGCTGGTTAAAACAGCTAACTAATTAGTTAACTAATGGGTTAAGTCAGCAAGTTGAGTCAGGTAGTTAGCTAGTTAACTAACAGGTTAAGTCAGCTGGTTGAGTCAGCTATCTATCTCTTTAGCTAACAGGTTAAGTCAGATGATTAAGTCAGCTAGCTAACATGTTAGATATCGAGTAAGCTTACTAGTTAGCTAGGTGGTTAAGTCAGCTAGCTAGCTAGGCTGCTAATTTTTTAAGTCAGCTTGTTAGCTAGGTGGCTAGCTGGTCAGCTAACTATTTAAGTCAGCTGGCAAGCTAGGTAGCTAGCTAGTTAGCTAACTATTTAAGTCAGTTGGAGAGCTAGGTAGCTAGCTAGTTAACTCAGCTTGTTACGTTGGCTGCCTAGTCAGCTGGCTAGCAAGGTAGTGAACTAGTTAAGTCAGTTGGCTAGCCAACTGGATAGCTGGCTAATTCAGCTAGATAAGAGAGCTGGATAGACAACTGGCAAAGTAGGTAGCTAGCTAGTAAAGTCAAATAGATAGCTACCTGGCTAGCTAGTGATGTTACCGAATTAAGTCAGCTGGCTAGCCAACTGGCTATCTGGTTATGTCAGCTAGTTTAGACTGCTGTCTAGCCAGCTGGCTAGGTAGGTAGATAGCTAGATAAGTCAGCTTGATAGCCAACAGTCTAGCTGGCCAGCTACCTAGTTAAGTCAGCTAGCAAATCAGCCAGCAATTTAGCTAGCTAGTTAAGTCTGCTAGCTTGTTGGGTTGATAGTGAGCTAACTAGTTAAGTCAACTAGTTAGTCAGCTATGTAATCAGCCAAATAGTTACATCATCTAGCCAGCTAACTAGCCAGTTAGCTAGCTAATTAAGTCAGCTAGCAAGACAGCTAGATAACTTCTTTGCTAGCCTGTTATGTCAGCTAGAGAGCCAGCTTGCTAGTCAGCTATCTAGTTAAGTCAGCTTCCATTCAGAGAGTTACTTAGCTATCTAGTCAGCTAGCAACTCTGCTAGCTGGTCAGCTAACTAGTAGGCTTGCTTGCTTTCCATCATGTCAGCTAACTATTCGACTCACAAGCCTGCCAACTGGTCAGCAAACTTTTTGGCTCGATTGCCAGCCAACAGGTCAGCTAAATTTTTGGCTCTCTCACAGGTCAAATGATCAGCTAACTAGTTGGCTTGTTCGCCAGCTGACAAGTTCAGTCAGCTCACCAATTGGATCACTCACTGGATGACTTGTTAAGGCAGCTCATGAGTTGATCACTCGATGGCCGACTAATTAAGTCAGTTCATCTGTTGGCTCACTCGCCTGTGGACTAGTTAAGTCATCTAACCTGTCGGCATACTAGCCAGCCAAGTAGTTAAGTAGGCTAACCAATCGTCCGACTAGTGGGCCAACATGTCACCCAACAAATTAGGTCAGCTAACTAGTCGAGCATCTAATTAATTCAGCTAAGTAGTTGACCAAAAATCAGCCGCCTTGTTAGGTCAG
>NW_007047666.1:2489-2930 GCF_000164805.1 Carlito syrichta
TAAGTCAGCTGACTTTCCAGCTGGCTAGCTATTTAAGTCAGCTGGTTAGCCAGCTGGATAGCTAGGTAGCAACCTAGTTAAGTCAGCTGCCTAACAAGCAGGCCATCTAGTTAAGTCAGCTAGTTAACTCAGCTAGGTAGCAAGCTAGTTAAATCAGCTGGATAGCCAACTGTCTAGCTAAATGAGTCATCTAGCTAAGTCAACTGCCTAGCCAGTTGACTAGCTAGGTAGCAAGCTCTTTAAGTCAACTGGCAAGAAAGTTGGTTAGCTAATTAAGTCACCTAGTTAAGTCAGCTGGCTCACCAGCTGGCTAACTAGGTTGCTTGCTAGTTAATTGAGCTCGCTAGCCAGCTGGATATCTAGCCAGCTGAATATCTATGTAGCAAGCTAGTTAATTGAGCTGTATAGCAAGCAGTTTAGCTAGTTATTTCAGCTAGATAA
>NW_007047667.1:0-3077 GCF_000164805.1 Carlito syrichta
GGAGGAAGCCCAGTCACTAGTGAACCAATAGGGAAAAGGCCCAATTACTAGAACACTGATCACAGAGGAATGACTGTCACTAGTGCATCCATCACAGAGGAAAATCATAAATTCACATATCAGAGAGAAGTTTAGTCAATGGTACACCCATCACAGCAGAGGGTTTGTCACGGTGTCACCGACCACTAAGGAGAGTCAGTCACTCAAGAACCAATCATGGAGAAAGGTTACTCACTAGAGCAGTTATAGAGGAGCGTTAGTCATTGAAACACCAATCACAGAAAAGACTAGTCACCTGGTTACCCATCACAGGTGAGGTCTAGTCATTGGGATACATATTTCAAAGGAGACCCAGTCACTGGGGCAAATATTATAGAGGAAGGACAGGGACGGGGGAATCTAACACAGAAGTCTACTCACCAGGGCACACATCAGAGAGGAGAGTTAGTCACAAGGAAGCCATCACAGACAATAATTAACTGGATCTCCCATCACAGAGGCCAGTCAGACACAAAGCACCCATTACATAGGAGAGCCAGTCACTAGGGCACACATCACTGTCCTTGAAGTCTCTGAGATACCCATCACAGAGGAAATACAGTCTATGGGTCCCTAGTCACAGAAAAGGAAAGTCACTGGGGCACACATAACAGAGGAGATACAGTCTTTGAGGTATCCAACAAAAAAGGAGGGTCAGTTACTGTGACAATTATCACAGAATAGGCCCAGTCATTGGGGCACTCATCAAAGAGGAGATTCAGTCATTTTGCACCCAACATAGAATAGGTGGTTGCCACTATGGTGCCCCTCACAAAGCTGGGCTAGGCACTGAGGCAGCAGACACAAAGGAAACACTCACACATTTGAGGGCTTGTCACTGTGACATTGAACACAAAGGGAGGACAATAACAAGATCACCCACTGTGGAAGAGGACTAGTAACTGAGAAAGTCATCAGAGAGGAGGGCCAAGAACAGGGCACAATCAATAAGGAGGGACTGTAACTGGGACACCCACATAAAGGAAGTGTTGTCTCTGCAGCACCCATTATGACGAAGGCTCAGTTAAAAGGACATCCATAACAGAGACTAGTCACTAGGGCACCAATTATGAAGGAGACCCAATCACTGGAGCATAAGTCACAGAAGAGGCACAGTGACTGCACACCCATAATAGAGGAGGGATAGTCACTGAGGCACCCAATATGTCAGAGCCCTGGTCAACTGGATCAGTAATCATTGAGGAAAGCTAGTCACTGGGGCACCCATTGAGAGACTGAGCAGTCACTGTTGCATTTTTTGCAAAGGAGGACCAGTCACTGTGGCACATATTACAGAGGAAAATCAGTCACTGGTGCCCCCATTATAGAGGAGGTTCAGTCCCTGATATATCTATCACTAAAGAGAGCCAGTCACGGGTATGCCCAACACAGAGGACAGTCACAGGTGCACACTTCACAGAGGAGTGCTAGTCACTGGAACACCCATTATAGAGAAGGCCTAGTAACTGGAAAACGCAACACAGAGGAGGACTAGTCACTGGAGCACACAATTTGAAGGAGATTCAGTCACTGGGGCACCAGTTACAGAGGAAGCCCAGTCAATGGAACAACTATTATGCAGGAGGTCCAATCACTGGGACACCCATTAATGGCAAGGGTCAGTCAACGGGACCCTGATCACAGAGGAGGCCCAGTCACTGGGCACCCATCACTAAGAGTCAATCACTGAAATACCCATCACAGAGGAGGTCTAATCACTGGGATAGCTATCACAGAAGAGGTTCAGTTGCTCTGGCATCAATCACAGAGTAGGCCCAGTCACCATGGCATACATCAAGATGAGGACCAGTCACTGAGGAACAAATTAGGATACCACTTTCCCTGGTGCTCCAAACACAGGGAAGAACCAGTAATTGGTGCAGCTACCACAGAGGAAACAAAATCAGTGTTATACCCACAACAGAGGAAGATCAGTCACTGGGGCATTTTTCAGAGAAAAGGGCCAATAACTGGGCCACACATTATATAGTATGCCCATGCACAGAGACATTTGTCACAGAAGACAGACAGTCAATGGCATACCCATCACAGAGGGTGCCAGTCACGGACACACCAGTCACAGAAAAAGGCCAGTGACTGGGACACCCAAGAGGAGAATGCCCAGTCACTGGGGCACTCATCACAGAGAAATACTAGTCTCTTATACACCAATCATAGAAGAGACACTTTCACTGAGACACCCATCACAAATAAGGGCTAATAAATATAGCAGCCACCCCAAAGAAGTGCCAGCCACTAGGGTAAACATTATAAGGAGGACAAATCCCTAGGGCACTGTTCACAGAGGAGGACGAGTCACTGAGGCACCCCTCACAGTGGAGTACCATTAACTGGCACATACATAACAGAGGAGGGCTAGTCACTAGGGTACCAATCAAAGAGGAAGCCCAGTCACTGGAGCAACCATAACAGAAGTCATATAGACACTGAGATAGCCATCACAGGAGAGGATCAGTTTCTGGGGCAACCATCACAGAGGAGGGCTAGAAAATGAGGCACCCATCACAGAGGAGAGTCCATAACTGATGAATCCTTTATAAAGGAGGACAACCATGATGTCACCCATGACAGAGGATGACCTGTAACTAGAGCACCCATCACAGAGGATGGCAAATCACTAATACACCCATTTTGGAGAAATATCAGTCACTAAGTCACACATCACAGAGGTAGGTTATATACTGGTGCAACCAATATCTTGGAGTGCCAATCACTGGAGCACCCTAGAGAAGGTTAATTACAAGGGCACTTGTAACAAAAAAAAGCCAGTCACTGGGACACCCACCACAGAGGAGTCCAAACATGGAACACCTATAAGAGTGAAGACCAGTCACACAGGCACCCATCAAAAAGGAGCGCCATTCACTAGAAAAGCTATCACAGAAGAGGGTCAATCACTCTGGCCCCTAACACAGAAGATGACCATTCACTGGGACACCCTCATATAGGATGGTCGATCACTGTGGCACACATCATAGATGAGGGCCAGTCACTGGGACACTCCTTAGTCGGGGCTT
>NW_007047668.1:0-451 GCF_000164805.1 Carlito syrichta
TGAGATCTTACCAAGTTGCCTGGGCTGGTCTTAAACACCTGAGCTCAGGTAACCCTCTTACCTCAGCCTCCCAAAGTGCTGGGATTACAGACTAGTCACTGAGCTCAGTCTACTTTTTTTTTTTTTTAGTTGGAGTCGCATTCTGTCACCTAGGCTGGAGTGCAATGACAAGCTCCTGGTCACTGCAGCCTCAACCTTCTGGGCTCAGGTGATCCTTCCGCCTCAGCCTTCTAAGTAGCTAGAACTACAGTCACACACCACCATGCCCGGCTAATTTTTTTTTTAATGTAGAGACAAAGTCTCACCAAGTTGTACAGGTTGGTCTCGAACACCTGGACTCAGGCAATCCTCTCGACAGCCTCCTAAAGTGCTGGGATCACAGGCGTGAGTCACCAAACCCAGCATAAAAAAAAAACAAAAAAAAAAAAACTTAGCCGGGCTCAGTGGCTCA
>NW_007047669.1:0-529 GCF_000164805.1 Carlito syrichta
CAGAGGCTGCAGAAGTGCATGCCAGGCCCCCGGGTTTTCTTGGCCCAAATGTGATTTCACATAGAACTGGCCCCATTTCATCCAAGTTGACTCTGTCAACCTCTGCTAATTAGCTTGACAAAATTAAATGAACTCTATACCTTTTTTCCCCTAAACAATTATCACCATGGTTTTTAGATATCCTCCGTCTAATTTTAAGGCAGGTACAAACAAGGTGACCCCTTAGGGATCCTTTAATCTTGTAACTCTAGTGGCGCTGAAAGGAGACGAGAAATGCTCAAAGGAGGGAACAAGACTCTGCTAAGCGCCTGTGGGGTGGTAACATCCCCTGGAGCTTTCTTGAGAACAATACACATTTTGAGAAAGTGAGGTGTGTGTTTGATTGCATCACCTCCAAACCCCAAAGAGGAGTATATAACTATTTTTAAGAGAAATGTTAAGCCTTCCAATGGTTTGTTTTTTGGTTTTGTTTTTTGAGTCAGAGTCTCACTCTGTTGTCCAGGCTGGAGTGCAGTGGCATGATCATGGC
>NW_007047670.1:0-806 GCF_000164805.1 Carlito syrichta
GAGAGAGAGAGATCCAAAAAGCTTGCTTGCCTGAGACCATTTAATAAAGGTACAAACAGAACTAGATAAGCAGCCCTAGAGACCATCATTGCATCCAAAGCTGCTGGTACCCAACAAAGCAGCCAATGTTTATAAAGAGTATAATGATGATTCTCAGACATACCAACACATACATACACACACACACACACACACACACACACACACACATGTTGAAGGATAGTCAACAAATATATTCAAATATTCAAATAAAGTGTTATTGCTTAAGGAGTATTTGAATCTTTTGGGGATGTAATAAGTCAGATTTTTAAAATGTTAAATGCATGCATTTTATTAGCTCTCATCTGGTATCTGTTTTGCTGTATTTGTTGCCAAGCATTCCACATAAAAGTTTTTCATTTTTTGACCCTCGGTTTCTTTCTTCTGAATCTTATGTGATCAGTGATTCAGATGATGAAGATATTGAGCAGAATTCGTCAATTCAGTGGAGGCAAGTCAGTAAGTCATAAAGAAGTCACACAACAACAAGAATAAAAGCCATCATACCAACAGGCACTAACCCAGTCACCAGCCCTTGACTTCATGACACAAAGTCATTTCTGATATACAGTAATCATCTTAATTTTAAAAGTTTCCAGAGATTCTTTTACTCACTTAGTGAACTAAATATCACAAGGACTCTTAATTTCTCTTCTGGGTTGATGGTATATAGACTATGCAAATATCACTTACTTCTTACAGAATCATTAAATCATGGTATAAATGTGACAGTTATGACCAAGGATAGGTCTAATTATCACTACTTG
>NW_007047671.1:0-449 GCF_000164805.1 Carlito syrichta
ATATGCAGAAATTTTCTCATACTTTTACAACTATTTAGTTCTTATTTTAAAATAGTCTTAGAAACACCAAGCCCTATGGCCCGTGGGTCTAATATCAAGCATTCATGGATAGTAGAAGATGTTCTGCACTCAAAGTTGATAACATTTCTGCAGTTAAAATTTGCATGCTGAAGGAAAAGCCACGTTTAGAGGGTACCTTATAAATTTAAGCATACCTATTAGTGAAAAAAGAAATCTGCTGAAAAATAGACTAGCTAAATATTTTCAAGATATTAGAAAATTAACAGTTCACTATATTGAAAAAAAGTTGAATTGAAGATGCAAGAAGAAAAGTAGAGTCATAAAGCAAACAACAGAGGAGATTTGCAAATAAAATATATATTTAAAATGTTAATATAGTTGGTAAGTCCCTGCCAAGGTAAATTAAGGAAAAGCAGAGAAAACACGGA
>NW_007047672.1:0-597 GCF_000164805.1 Carlito syrichta
GGCAGCGAGACCTCATCTCTACAGTAAATCAAAAAATCAGCCGGGCGTGGTAGCGCATGACTGTAATTCTAGCTACTCGGAAGGCTGAGGCGGAAGGATCGCCGGAGCCCAGCAGGTGACGCTGCGGTGGCTGGGAGCGGCCACCGCACTCCAGTCTTGGTGACAAAGTGAGACTCCAACTCAAAAAAAAAAAAAATTCACTGAAGCTGATCGCTCACAACAACGCTAGCTAGTGCACTGGTATTGATGGGTTCCTAAAACACTGACCTATGCCCTGCAGGTGGCTCACGCCTGTAATCCCACCACTTTGGGAGTCTGAGGAGGAAGGATCCCGAGCCCAGCAGGTGAGGCTGCAGTGGCTGTGAGTGTGCCCCTGCACTCCAGCCTGGATGACAGAGTGAGGCTCTGACTCAAAACAAAAAACCACTTACCTAGTGAGGGAAGCCTGTACTACAAGGGTCCTGCCCTCCAAAAAATAATTTCAGTTTTTTTGGGGTCCCTCCTCATATGTGGGTTTAGACAATACGTGGGCTGGATGCAGTGGCTCACGCCTGTAATCCCAGCACTCTGGGAGGCTGAGACAGGAGGAGTGCCTGA
>NW_007047673.1:0-918 GCF_000164805.1 Carlito syrichta
TATGCTATATCACAGGCAAGTTATTGATGAAGTGCTGGGGAAATTTATAGCAAGAAATTAATTTTTACCTGCGAAGAGGTGCAGGCAGAGGAGCAACCTGTGGCGGGATGGAGAGATCTAGAAAACCTTGTGGCATCAGAACTGGTCTTCCAGAGGTGGGTGGGAATGGAGTGTGCACAGGTGGTCCTGGGGAAGGTCAAAGGCAGGACAAGATGACGGGAAAGTTGGGGGCAGGTGAATTAAACTGTAAGTAAAGTTGCTATTTAACCTTCAGATGTTTGGGTACTTGGAGTGTACACGATTCATTTCCTCCTGGGTTCTGGGAAGGATCACAGTGTATAGAAGTCTGGAGTGGTCATGCTTATGTTTAAAGTGGTCTTTTTCTGTCCTCTGTCCTCTTAGCCATTATCTATCCTCCACTGCCTGCTGAGAGAAAATTGCACTCTTTAAAAGGGGTCCTCTTCCATTGTGAAAACATGTGATGGTAGGGTCATCTAAAAAATAAAATTAAAACCAATCTAGTCATGTGGGTAACCTTTCACCTATTAGCCCACTTCTCCTTGCTCTCCCACCATGCACTGCATACACACAGGTACAGCTGGCTCTCAGGTGACATGGGTGACTTTAAAATAAGAAGAACTCACATGCTAGCTTGAAGCCCTTCTAAGCATGTTTTGGAGAAACTGCCTTTAACTATGTCAGTGCCTGTAACAGTATGGGTCTAGTCAGAAGAGAAACCACACAATAATTTGAACAAGAAAAGATAAGTATTAAGACTTATTAACTGCAACAGGAAATTGGAGTAATGAGGGGTTGACTAGTAAGAAGTAAAGAAAACTCTAAAAAGCATAGGAATAGCAGATCTATGGAGCAACTACCACTTTCAGACCTGACATGCTAGACAGGTTACACTCAAGG
>NW_007047674.1:0-1015 GCF_000164805.1 Carlito syrichta
AGTAGCAGGACCACATTGTTCCCCAGAATGCAAGCACTGGAGTCACACGTGGTGGCACACACAGTCCCAGTTATACGGGATGCAGCGGCCTCCATCCCAGAGTGTGTCTTTGCATCGCCCCCACCAACAGCATGTGCGAGTACATGCCGGGCACCATGGCTCACAGCCATCAGCCCAGGCCCTGGGAGGTCTAGGTACAAGGTAGCCTGAGTCCCCAGGTTAGAGAGCAGCAGGGCAGTTTTGCCAGACCTCGTCTGAGTGAGAGGGCCCCAAAATTGAGTCAGGAATGGTGGCCTCCAGAGTCCAGGGTGCTTGGAGGCCAAGGCAGGAGGACCGCCTCAGTCCCACAGGTCGAGGACCCAGAAGCCACGATTGTGCCGCCGCGCCCCAGCTCAGCCTATGGAGACTGGCGAAAATAAGACACCATCAACATGTGTCACCACAGGCGCCCATGGATCCCCAGGGAAAGGTCTGTGTGATCATGGAATGATGGAATGATTGGTAGAGGTTGGGGTTGTCACCCCGACCAAAGGAGGCAAACCGGGAGACTGAAACCTGGGCTGACCCTGGCATTGCCAAACCTCCTTGATCACCCCATGCCCAATGGCTGCCCTAACTTGGGTCAGTCTGTTCTGTGAGCTCACATGTGTCTTTGCCATTTGGCACAAGAGTGGAGGCTGGATACAGGCCTTCTGGGATTCCTGGCCAAAGGCGTGGGATGGATGTGTCTGGTGGCCAACTTTGAAACTGCCAGCGAATGACAACGAGAAAAGTGCATTTTCCTCTCCTATCCCTGAGGGTGACTTCTTGTACTGGGTGGCAGGGGTGGTGGTGGTGGTGATTATTATTATTTGAAGTTGAAATCCCGCTCTGCCACCCTGGCCTTAGCGCAGGTGCATGCTCAGGGACACTGCGGACTTCCCCTGCCGTGTTCAGGTAATCTTCCCGCCTCGGCCCAAGGAGTGGTTGGAACCACAGGCCTGCGCCACCATGCCCGGACAATCTTTGGATTTAT
>NW_007047675.1:0-560 GCF_000164805.1 Carlito syrichta
ATGGAGAGGAAAGGAATGGAATGGAATTGAATAGAATGGACAGGAATGGAATTGAATGGACTGCAGAGAATGGAATGGAGAGGAAAGGAATGGAAACGAATAGAATGGAATGGAATGAAATTGAGAGGAATGGAATGGAAATGAATGGAATGGAATGTCAAGGAAAGGAATGGAATGGATGGAATTGAATGGAATTGACAGGAATGGAACGGTGAGGAAGGAAATGGAATGGAATGGAAGGGAACTGTATAAAGAGGAATCGAGTGGAATGGAATGGAGTGGAATGCAGAGGAATGGGAGGTTTTAGAGAGGAATAACATGGAATGGAATGCAGGGTAATGGAGAGGAATGGAATGGAATTAAATGGAATGAATGAAATGGAAAGGAATGGAATGGAATGGAATGGAATAAAATGGTAGCGAATGGAGAGGATTGGATTGGAATGTAAAAGAGTGGAATGGAGAGGAATGGAAATGGAGTGGAAAGGAATGGAATGGAGCGGAATGCAAAGAAATGGAATGGAGAGGAATGGAATAGAATGGAAAGGAAAGAAAAGGAAT
>NW_007047676.1:0-7017 GCF_000164805.1 Carlito syrichta
TAACTAGCTTGCTATTTAGCTAGCCAGCTGACTAGCTAGCTGAATTGACTAGGTGACTTAACTAGCTAGCCACCTGGTGACCCAGCTGATTTAACTAGCTAGGTACCTAGCTAGCCAGCTGGTAAGCAGCTGACTTAACTAGTTAACCAGCTAGCCAAATGGCTAGCAAGTTGTCATATTCAGCTAGCTACCTACCTAACCAACTGGCTAACCAGTTGACTTAACTAGCTGACATAATCAGCTAGCCAGCTGGCTAGCCAACTGATTAGACTAGTGGACTTTACTACATAGCCAGCTTTCTAGACAGCTGATTTAACTAGCTGACATAACAAGCTAACCAGGTGGTTATTCAGCTGACATAAATAACTAGCCAGCTACCTGGCCAGCTGGCTAGCCATCTGACTTAACTAGCTGAATTAACATGCTTGCCAGCTGGCTAGCAAACTGATTTATCTAACTAGCTACCTACTTAGCCTGGTGGCTAGCCAGTTGACATAACTAGTAGACTTAACCAGCTAGCTAGCTGACTAGCCAGCTGACTTAACTAGCTGAATTAACTAGTTAGGCAGCTGGCTAGACAGCTGACATAACTAGCTGAATTAACCAGCTAGCCAGCTGGCTAGCCAGCTGACTTCATTAGCTAGTTACCTAGCTAGCAGGCTGGCTAGCATCCTGACTTAACTAGCTGATTCAACCAGCTAGCCAGGTGGCTAGCTAGCTCACGTAACTAGCTTGCCAGTTGGCTAGCCAGCTGGCCTAACTAGCTGACTTAACCAGCTATACAGCTGGCTAGCCAGCTGATATAAGTAGCCAGCTACCTAGCTAGCCAGCTGGGTAGCTAGATGAATCTACTAGCTGACTTAACTAGTTTGCTACTTAGCTAGCCAGCTTTCTACCCAGCTTACTTAAGTAGTTGACTTAACCAGCTATCCAGTTGGCTAGCCCACTAACTCAACTAGGTGACTTAACTAGTTAGCCAGTTGGCTAGCCAACTGACTTAACCAGCTCTCTATCTTGCTAGCCAGGTGGCTAGGCACCTGACTTAACTAGCTGACTTAATTAGCTAGCCAACTTGCTACCAAACTAACTTAACTAGCTCATTACCTAGCTAGCCAGCTTACTTATCTAACTGAATTAACTAGCTGGCCTGCTTGTTAGCCAGCTCAATTAATTTCCTTGCTACATAGCTAGCCAACTGGCTAGGCAGCTGAATTAACTAGGTGACTTAACTAGCTAGCCAGTTGCCTTTGCCAGCTGACTTAACTAGCAAGTTACCTAGCTTGACTGAACTAGCTGACTAAACTAGATAGCCAGCTAACTTAACTAGCCAGTTACCTATGTATACCGCCAGCTTGCCATCTGAATTAATTACCTCGCTCCCAAGCTATCCAGCCAGCTAGCGAATGGCCTTAACCAGGTGACTTATCTAGCTAGCCAGCTGACCAGCTATTTGACTTAACTAGCTAGCTACTCAACTAGGCTGCTGGCTAGCCAGATGATCTAACTTGCTAACTTGCTGACTTAAATAGCTAGCATGCTGTCTTAACTAGCTGACAAATCTAGCTATCTATCTGGCTAGCCAGCTGACTTAACTTGCTGACTTAGCAAGCTAGCTAGGTAGCTGACACAACTAGCTGACTTCACTAACAAGCTATCTCACTAACCGACTGATGTAGTGAGCTGACTTAACTATCTAGCCAGCTGGTTAGCAAGGTGACTTAACTAGCTGACATAACAAGTTAGCCAGCTGGATTGTCAGCTGACATAACTAGCTAGGCACTTAGTTAGCCAGTTTGTTAGGTAGCTGTCTTGACTAGCTAACTTAATCAGCTAGCCAGCTGGTTAGACAGCTGACATAACTAGTAGCTACCTAGATAGCCAGCTGGCTATCCAGCTGACTTAATTAGCTGGCATAACCAGCTATCCAGCTGGTTAGCCACCTGTCTAAACTAACTCACTTAACTTGTTAGCCAGCTGGCTAGTAAGCTGACTTAACAAGCTTGTAACCTAGCTATCCAACTGGCTAGACAGCTGACTTACATGGTTGACTTAATTAGCTAGACAGGTGGCTAGCCAGCTGACTTAACTGGCTGATTTAACTAGATGGCCTGCATGCTAGCCAGCTGACTTAACAAAGTTGCTACCTAGCTCGCCAGTTTGCTGGCCAGCTGACTTAACTACCTGACTTAAATAACTAGCCAGCTGGTTAGTCAGCTGACTTAACTAGGTAGCTACCTAGCTAGCCAGCAGGCTAGCCAACTGAAATAACTAACTGACTTAAATTACTATCCAGGTGTCTAGCAAGCTGACTTAAGTAGCTTACTCGTTAGTCAACATGCTAGCTATCTGACTTAATTGGCTGACTTAACTCATTAGCTAAAGAGCCAGGTAGCTGACTCAACCATCTGACTTAACTTGTTAGATAACAAGCAAGCTAGCTGACTCAAGCAGCTCACTTAAGGGGTTACTAACTAGCTAGCTAGCTGATACAACCAGCTTACTTAACTCATTAGCTTACTAGCTAGTTAGCTGACTCAACCAGCTGACTTAACTTCTAGACTCAGCCAGCTGACTTATCCCGTTAGCTCACTAGGTAGCTAGATGACAAAACCAGCTAACTTAAACCGTTAACTAACTAGCTAGCCAGCTTAGTCAACCAGCTGACTTAATTCGTTAGCTAACTAGCTAGCTAACTGACTCAACCAGCTGACTTAACCCATTAGCAAACTTGCTAGCTCGCTGATTTAACCTGCTGACTTAACAAGTTAGAAGGCTGACTTAACTAACTGACTTAGCTAACTGATTTAACTAGTTAGCTAGCAGGATTAACAAGAAAACTTAACTAGTAAACTAACTGACTGAACTAGCTGACTTAACTAGTTAGCTAAGTAGTTAGCTAGAAGACTTAACTAGCTGACTCAACTAGTTAGCTAACTAGTGAGCTGGCAAATTAGCTAGCTGACTTAACTAGTTAGTTAACAAGTTAGCTAACTGACTTAGCTGACATAATTGGTTGGTTAACAAGATAGCTAGCAGACTTAAGTAGTTGGTTAACGAATTAGCTAAACTATTTAACTAGTTGGCTAATGAGTTACCTAGCTGACTCAACTAGTTGGATATGGTATTAGCTAGCTGACTTATCTAGTTGACTAACGAGTTAATTAGACAACTGGCTAGACAGCTGACTTAAGTAGATGACTTAATTAGCTAGACAACTTGAAAGCAAACTGACTTAACTAGCTCACTACCTAGCTAACTTGCTGGCTAGCCAGCTGACTTAACTAGCTTACTTACTAGTTGGCCTGCTTGCTAGGTAGCTGAAATAAATAGCAAGATACCTAACTTGCCAGCTGGCTAGCCAGCTGGCTTAACTAGCTTACTTAACTAGCTAGCCAGTTGGAAAGCCCCCTGAATTCACTGCAGAGCTACCTAGCTAGCCAGCTGGCTAGTCAGCTGACTTAACTAGCTGACTTATCTAGCTAACTGCTTGGCTAGCCACCTGACTTAACTGCATAACTACCTAGCTAGCTAGCTGGCTAACCAGCTGATTCACTGGAGAGCTGACTTAACTAGCTAGCCAGGTGACTTACCTAGCTGACATAACTAGCTAGCTGCCTAGCTAGCCAGCTGACTTAACTAGCTGACTTAACTTGCTAGCTACCGAGCAAGCTTTCTAGCTGGCCAGCTGATTTAACTAGATGAATTAACTATCTAGCTAGCTGAATAACTAGCTGACTTAACTAGCTAGCTCCCCAGCTAGCCAGCTGATTTAACTAGCTGAAAAAACTAGCTAGCAAGCTTGCTAGCCATCTGACTTAACTAGCTGACTTAATTAGCTAGTCAGCTGACTAGCCAGCTGACTCAACTAGATAACTTAACGAGCTAGCCAGCTGGGTGTCAGCAGACTTAACTAGCTAGCTGCCTAGTTAGACAGCTAGGTAGCCAACTTATTTAACCAGCGGAAAATACTAGCTAGCAAGCTGACTAGCCAACTAACTTAGCTAGGTAGCTACCTATGTAGCCTGCTGGCTTGCCAGCTGACTTAACTTCATAGTTAAATAGCTAATCAGCTGGTTAGCAAGCGGACTTAACTAGATGACTTAACTAGCTAGCCAGCTGGCTAGCTAGCTGACTTAACTAGCTAGCTACCCAACTAGGCAGCTGACTAGCCAGATGACTTAAGTGGCTGAATTAACAAGCCAGCCAACTGTCTTATTTAGCTGACTAAACTAGCTAGCTACATAGCTAGCCAGCAGACTTAACTAGTTGACTTAACTAGATAGCTAGCTGACATAGCTAACTGACATAGCTGGCTAGCTACCAAACAAGCCATCTGACTTAAAGACCTTACTTAACTAACTAGGCAGCTGGTTAGCAAGCTGACTTAACTTGGTGACTTAACTAGCTAGCCACCAGGCTTGCATGTTGATATAACTAGCTAGCTACCTTGCTAGCCAGTTGGCTAGCTAGCTGACTAGATTAGCTAACAACCAGCTAGACAGCTGGCTAGACAGTTGACATAACTAGCTAGCTAAATAATTGGCCATCTAACTAGCCAGCTGACTTAACTAGCCGACTTAACCAGTTGACAACTAGCTAGTCAGATTGTTAGCCAGTTGAATCAATTAACTGATTTAACTTATTAGCCAGCTGGCTAGCCAGCTGACTTAACTAGCTGGCTCCCTAGGTAGCCAAATGGCTAGGGAGTTGACTTACCTAGATGACTTAATTAATTAGACAGCTGGTGAGCCACCTTACATAACTAGCTTGCTACCTAGCTAACCATCTGGCTAGCCAACTGACAACTGGCTGACTTAACTAGACGGCCTGCTTGCTAGCCAGCTGACATAACAAGAATGCTACCTAACTAGCAAGCGGTCTAGCCAACTGACATCACTAGCTGACTCAAAAGGCTAGCTAGCTTACTAGCCACCTGATTTAACTAGGAAGCTACTTATCTAGCCAGCTGGTTAGCCAACTGACTTAACTAGCTGTTTTAACTTGCTAGCCAGCTGACTAGCCAGCTGACTTAACTAGTTAGCTACATAGCTAGCCAGCTGGCTAGCCAGCTGACTTAACTAACTGACTTAACTAGCTAGCCAGCTAGTTAGCTGGCTGACTTAACTAGCTAGTTACCTTTCTAGCCGGCAGACTAGCCAGCTGACATATAGCTGACTTAACCAGCTGGTCAGATGGATAGACAGATGACTTAACTAGCTGACTTAATTAGCTAGCCAGCTGGCTGGCCAGCTGACTTTACTAGGTGACTTAACCAGCTAGTCAGCTGACTAGCCAGCTGACTTAACTAGCTCTACCCAGCTAGCCAGCTGGCTAGCCAGGTGACTTAAATAACTAGCTACCTAGCTAGCCAGATGGGTAGCCAGCAGAATTAACTAGCTGACTTAACTAGCTAGCCAGCTCTCTATACAGCTGACTTAAATAGCTTGCTACCTAGCTAGCCAGTTTGCTAGCCAGCAGACTTAACTAGTTGACTTAACCAGCTAGCCAGTTGGCTAGCCTGCTGACTCAAATAGCTGACTTAACTAGTTAGCCAGCTAACTAGCCATCTGAATTAACTAGCTCTCTACCTTGCTAACCAGCTGGATAGCCAGCTGACTTTACTAACAGTCTTAATTAGCTAGGCAGCTGTGTAGCGAACTGACTTAACTAGCTCACTATCTAGCTAGCCTGCTGGCAGACCAGTTGTCTTATCTAGCTGACTTAACTTACTGGCCGACTTGCTAGCCAGCTCAATTAACTAGCTTGCTACATAGGTAGCCAGCTGGTTAGCCAGCTGAATTAACCAGGTGACTTAACTAGCTAACCAGCTTGTTAGCCAGCTGACTTAACTGGCAAACTACCTAGCTAACCACCTGGCTAGCCACCTGACTTAACTAGGTGGCCTAATTAGCTTGCCAGCTAGCTAAACAACTGACTAACTAGCTAGCTACCTAGCTAGCCAGTTGGCTAGCCAGTTGACATAACTAACTGACAACTAGTTAGCAAGCTGGCTAGCCAGCTGACAACTAGCTGACTTAACGTGCTAGCCAGCTGGCAAGCCACCCGATTTAACTAGCTAGCTACCTAGCTAGACAGCTGAATAGTCAACTGACTTAACTAGATGACATAACTAGCTAGCCAGCTGACAAGCCAGCTAATTTTATTCACTAACTACCTATGTAGCCCATTGGCTTGCCAGCTGACTTATCTACCTAGCTGCCTAGCTAACCAGCTGGTGAGTGAGTCAGCATAATTAGGTGACTTAACTAGCTACACAGCTGACTAGCCAACTTAGCTAGCTAGCTACTCAGCTAGGCAGCTGACTAAGCAGCTGACTTTACTAGAGTACTTTGCCAGCTAGTGAGCTGTCTTTACTAGCTGACTTAAGTAGCTAGCTACCTAGATAGCCAGCTGTCTTAACTAGCTGAATTATTAAGCTAGCTTCCTAGCTAGCTATCTAGCTAGCCAGCTGACTTAACTAGCTTACTTACATTGCTAGCTAGCTGGCATAACTATCTTACTTAACTAGTTAGCTACCTATCAAGCCAGCAGACTTAACAAGCTTCCTTATATAGCTAGCCAACTGGTTAGCAGGGTGACATAACTAGTTGATTAATTAGCTAGCCATCTGGCTTTCCAGCTTACTTAACTAGCTAACTAACTAACTAGCTAGTGGGCTAGCTTGCTGACTTGAGTAGCTAACTTAACCAGCTATGCAGCTGGCTAGACAGCCTATATAACTAGGTAGCTAACTACCTAGCCAGCTGGCTAGCAAACTGACTTAACTAGCTGACTTAACTAGCTAGCCAGCTGAAGAGCCAGGTGACTCAACTAGCTGAAATAAATAGTTAGCCAGCTGGCTAGCCAGCTGATTTAAGATCAGTACATAGCTAGTCAACTAGCTAGGCAGCTGACTTGCCTAGATGACTTAATTAGCTAGCCAGCTGCCTAGCCAGTTGATTTTACTAGCTCGCTACCTAGCTAGACAACTGGCTAACCGTCTGACATAATTAGCTG
>NW_007047676.1:7037-9668 GCF_000164805.1 Carlito syrichta
TAGCTGAATTATTAAGCTAGCTGTCTAGCTAGCTATCTAGCTAGCCAGCTGACTTAACTAGCTTACTTACATTGCTAGCTAGCTGGCATAACTATCTTACTTAACTAGTTAGCTACCTATCAAGCCAGCAGACTTAACAAGCTTCCTTATATAGCTAGCCAGCTGGTTAGCAGGCTGATTTAACTAGCTGATTAATTAGCTAGCCATCTGGCTTTCCAGCTTACTTAACTAGCTAACTAACTAACTAGCTAGTGGGCTAGCTTGCTGACTTGAGTAGCTAACTTAACCAGCTATGCAGCTGACTAGACAGCCTATATAACTAGCTAGCTAACTACCTAGCCAGCTGGCTAGCGAGCTGACTTAACTAGCTGACTTAACTAGCTAGCCAGCTGAAGAGCCAGGTGACTCAACTAGCTGAAATAAATAGTTAGCCAGTTGGCTAGCCAGCTGATTTAAGATCAGTACATAGCTAGTCAACTAGCTAGGCAGCTGACTTGCCTAGATGAGTTAATTAGCTAGCCAGCTGCCTAGCCAGCTGATTTTACTAGCTCACTACCTAGCAAGACAACTGGCTAACCGTCTGACATAATTAGCTGATTTAACTAGATGGCCTGCTTACTAGGCAGCTGATTTACTAGGTTGCTACCTAGCTAGCCAATTGGCTAGCCAGCGACTTAACTCGGTGTCTTAAATAGCTAACCAGCTGACTAGCCAACTGACTTAACTAGGTAGCTACATAGCTAGCCAGCTGGCTAGCCAGCTGTCTTAAGTTGCTGACTTAACTGGTAGCCAGCTGACTTAACTAGCTAGCTACCTAGCCATCCAGCTGTCTAGCCAACTGACTTGCTAGCTGACTTAACCAGCTAGCCAGCTGGCTAGCCAGATGACTTAACTAGCTGACTTAACTTGCTAGCCAACTCCTAGACCAGCTGACATTACTAGCTAGCTATCTACATAGACCACTGGCTTGTCAGCTGACTTAAATATGTAGCTACCAAGCTAAACAGCTGGCTACCAGCTGATTTAACTAGCTAGATATACAGCTAGGCAGCTGTTTAGCCATCTGACTTAACTAGCTTACTTTATTAGCTAGACAACTTACTTAACTAGCTGTCTTAATTAGGCAGCTAACTAGCTAGTCAGCTGACTTCGCTAGATGACTCAACTAGCTAGCTACATAGCCAGCCAACTGACTTAACTAGCTGACTTAACTAGCTAGCTACCTATTCAGCTATCTAGCCAGCCAGATGACTTAGCTAGCTGAAATGACTAGCTAGCCAGCTGGCTAGCCATCTGAATCAACTAGCTTTTCAACTAGCTAGTCAACTGGCTAGCCAACTGACTTAACGAGCTGGCTTAAATAGCTAGCCAGCAATTTATCAAGCTGACTTAACCAGCTGACTTATCTAACTAGCCAACTGGCTTACCAGCTGCTTATCTAGTAGCACCTAATTAGCCAGTTGGATAGCGAGCTGACTTAACTAGCTAACTTAATGAGGTGGCCAGCTGGCTAGACAGCTGCCTTAACTAGCTACTACTTAGGTAGCCAGCTAGCTATCCAGCTGACTTACCTAGCTGACTTAATCAGCTAGCCAGCTCGTTAGCCAGCTCACCCAACTAGCTGACTTAAGTAGTTAGCCAGCTGGCTAGCCACATTACTGAACTAGCTTGCTACCTAGCTAGACAACTGACTAGCCAGCTGACTTAACTAGATGACTCATCTAACTAGCTACCAAGACAGTCAACTGACTTAACTAACTGGCTTAACTAGATAGCTACCTATCTAGCTATCTAGCTAACCAGCTAACTTAACAAGCTGAAATAACTAGCTAGCCAGCAGGCTAGCCATCTGTATTAACTAGCTTTTTAACTAGCTAGCCATCTGGATAGCCAACGACCATTACAAGCTGAATTTAATAGCTAGCCAGATGGTTATCCAGGTGACTTAATTAGCCGACTTAACTTGCTAGCTAGCTGACTTGCCAGCTGTTTAAATAGTAGCTACATAATTAGCCAGTTCCTAGCTAGCTGAGTTAACTAGCTGACTTAATCAGCTAGCCAGCTGGTTAGCCAACTCACTCAACCAGCTGACTTAACTAGCTGACTTAATCAGCTAGCCAGCTGGTTAGCCAACTCACTCAACCAGCTGACTTAACTACTTAGCTAGCTTGCTAGCCACCTGACTTAACCAGCTCGCTACCTAGCTATTCAAATGGCTAGCCAACTGACATAACTAGATAATTTAATTAGCTAGTCATCTGGCTAGCCAAATGACTTAACTAGCTCGCCAGGTAGCTAGATTGCTGGCTAGTCAGCTGACTTATTTAGCTGACTTAACTAGCTGGCGTACTTGCTAACCAGCTGTCTTAACTAGCTAGCTACCTAGCCAGCTAGGTAGCCAGCCAGCCAGCCAGCTAGCCAGTTGGTTTAACTAGCTGAGCTAAAGATATAGCCTGCTGGCTAGCCACCTGACTTAACAGCCTAGCTACCTAGCTAGCCAGCTGGGTAGCCAGCTGATTTAACTAGATGACTTAACGAGCTAGGCACTTGGCTAGCCAGCAGATTAATTAGCTAGCTACCTACGTAGCTCACTGGCTAGTCAGCTGATTTAATTACCTAGCTACCTAGCTA
>NW_007047677.1:0-465 GCF_000164805.1 Carlito syrichta
CTTGGTCTCTCTCTCTCTTTTCACCAGCAGCAGGTAGTCCTCCTCGTGCCCACGTTTTACTTGTCCCGCTGGTCGGGACACAAGAGTAATAAGAATTGTTACACCAGGAAGCCAAAAGCATGCCTGGCATTCCAGACAGAAAGATGGCCTGCAGGGTCATGTGCAGTCCTGGATCTAGAGACTATTTTCACTTCCTAGGATGGCCCACCAGACTGCTTCTCACCCACAGGGTACTGGATCACTGAACTAGTTCTATGTATTTTACACAAACTAGGCCTCCTGCTTTTTATTTGAGATTACTCCAACAGTTTGTAGAGATGGAACCCAAAGAAAATCCAGCTATATTGTTTTTTGTAAAAACCGGCCAGCAAAGAACTGCTATCCTACCCACCTGATTGAATCAGACTCACCCAGGACTTCCCCAGTTGAGGTACTTCAGCTTTTGTAACCTTGATTACATTTGCC
>NW_007047678.1:0-440 GCF_000164805.1 Carlito syrichta
CAGTCAGTTCACTCACTGGCAGATTAGTTAAGTCAGCTGACCAGTCGGCTCACTCGCCAGCTGACTACTTAAGTCAGTTTACCTGTCGGCTCACTAGCTTGCTGGCTTAAGTCACGTGACCAGTTGACTTTCTCCCCCACCGACTGGTTAAGTCAGTTCACCTGTTGAGTCATGTGTTGGCTGACTAGTTAAGTCAGGTAACGCATCCGCCAACTAATTAAGTCACCTAGATAGCTACCTGGCTATCGAGTGATGTCAGCATGTTAAGTCAGCTGTCTAGCCTACTGGCTAGCTGGTTATGTCAACTAATTTAGTCAGCTGTCTAGCCAGCTGGGTTGGCAGGTAGCCACCTAGGTATGTTAACTTGCTAGCCAGCAGGATAGCTATTCAAGTCAGATAGTTAAGTCAGCTGGCTAGTCTGCAGGCTATGTAGGTATCTA
>NW_007047679.1:0-439 GCF_000164805.1 Carlito syrichta
AAAAAAAAAAAAGAACTATTAGACATTTTAGCTATAACACAGTAATAAACTTTTTAAAATCAGAAGTTTAAAAGGAGATTGATATTAGATTTATATTATGCAATTCTTATTTTACTTTTATGCATTTAGTATACAGCATATAAAGTAAGGTATAAATTAAAAACATCACAAATCAGCCTTCATATAAGATAGACCATTGAGATTGATATTTACCTCTATCTTTTAGAGGCATTCTTCAGAAATTTTCAAATGAAACACAAATTAAATTTTTTTCTTTGTGAAAAATTATCATTTGGATACAAGCTGATAGGAAAGTATAATCAATATCTGTGTACATATTACCTACATTCAATAATCTTGAGACTTTGCCATATTTATGTGTTGTCTTGTATTTGTTCACACATAAAATGAATCATTCAACTGACAGTACAGACATCTA
>NW_007047680.1:0-551 GCF_000164805.1 Carlito syrichta
CGTTTAGAAGTGCGTCTGCTGGGCCCTGTGGCGCGTGGATGATCAGCTGTAGGAGGCCCCGCCGAGATGCGTTTCCCAAGGGCTTGTGCTTTTACGGAGGCCTGTGCAGAACCATGAAAGACGGAAGGAGGACAGAGGGTGGACAGGACTCTTGCATGTGGACCAGGAGATCTAGGGCGCCGGGGCCAAAACCCCGTCAACAAATGCGAGGTCCCCTGGGTGAGCCTCACCCAGAGGGTCACTAGACCAAGTGGAATGGGAAATGCTTCCTGACACACACAGCCAGGCAGAGTCAGGTCTCTGGGAACCTCAGCATGGAAAAGGCAGGGAATATAGAATTCACTGGAGGTAAACTCTGAACCAAGGGCAAGGAGGACCGATGTGACCGGCGACCAGGGAGGGCAGTTTGCAGCTGCCCAGGCTCACTGGGTCTTCTCAGGGATGCAGCTTTCTTTTCTTTTTTTTTGAGTTGGGGTCTCACTCACGTCCAAGATGGAGTGCAGTGGCCTACAGCCTTTTTAGTTACAAAACATCTCATGCAAAGCGTCGGG
>NW_007047681.1:0-472 GCF_000164805.1 Carlito syrichta
ATGGAGCAGGTGGGGAAAGAGTGTATGGTGGTGCAGCCAAGGCATTGGGAGGAAGTAGCCTCATGCAGAGTGAAGGCTGGGAAAAGGCATCAAGCGCACCTCCACAGGTAACTTCTCATCCGTCATTTTTAAAGTAATATGTTGGTGTGGTGGTTATTCAGTCAGTGACAAAGAGATATGAGAGGAAACCAAGAGAAAGGAAGACTCTGAACCAGAATCTGAATCCTGGCCTCAAGCAATCCTCCTGTCTCAGCCTCTTAAAGTGCTGGAATTACAAGTGTGAGCCACTGTATCCAGCTGAGAGAGGTTTGGGGGTGGAGAAAGGGGAGTCAGGTGTTAGAAAGGGGAGCACGGGCGGGGCATAGGTGCTGCACACACTTCCCGTTCCTCCCATGTCCCTCCTGAAATTTACTCCTCCCTTAGCTTTCGTGAAAACATACATTCCTGATTGTCTTTCTACCCCTCTGGCCAC
>NW_007047682.1:0-557 GCF_000164805.1 Carlito syrichta
GGTTAGCAGGCTTGTCAGGTAGATGGCCAGCTAGTTAAACCGGCTGGCTAGCCGGCTGCCCATCAGGGTGACTGGCTAGTTAATGCGGCTGGCTATCCGATGTTCCATCCAGTGGCCTGGCTGCTTAATCCACCTGGCTAGCCTTCTGGCCATTCCACTAGCTCCATAGCTGGCTGCCTAGCCAACTACCCAGCTAGGTAGCTAGCTATGTAAGCCAGCTGACTAGCCATCTAACCAACCTGGTAGCTAACTAGTTATGTCAGCTGCCTAGCCAGCTAGCCAGCCAGTTAGCTAGTCAGCTAGTAAAATCAGCTGCCTAACTAGTTAAGTCAACTTATAAAGTCAGTTGGCTATACAGCTGGTAAGCTAGTTAAAAAGCTAATTAAGTCAGGTGGGTAGCCAGTCGGCTAGCTAGTTATTTCAGCTAGTTAAATCAGCTGGCTATCTAGTTAGCCATCTACATAAGACAACTAGTTATGACAGATAGATAGCTAGTAATGTCAGCAAGTTAAGTCAGGTGGCTAGCTAGAGAGCTAGCTAGGTAGCAGGCTAGTTAA
>NW_007047683.1:0-435 GCF_000164805.1 Carlito syrichta
CACACCCATCTGCCTCCTCTTTGACCTTCTCCACCTTAGGTTGCAGGACCTTCTCCACCTTAGGTTGCAGCACAGACACCCTCCCCAGAAGCAAGGGCTATGCCCTTGGACTTCCCAGCCTGCAAAAACTGTGGGCCAAACCAATCTCTTTTCCTAACAAATTACCCAGTTTCGGGTATTTCATTACAAGCAACAGAACATGGACTAAGACAGTCCCTGCAAGCCCTGTCTACTTTCTTTTTTTTGGAGTCAGAGTCTCACTCTGTCACCCAGGCTGGAGTGCAGCAGCACGCTCACAGCCACCCCAGCATCAACCTCCTGGGCTCTGGCAATTCTTCCACCTCAGCTTTCCAAGTAGCCGCAACTACAGGTGCACGCTACCACACCTGGCTAATTTTTTATTTATTGTAGCGATGAGGTCTTGCCAAGTTGCCC
>NW_007047684.1:0-518 GCF_000164805.1 Carlito syrichta
AGCTAACTACCTACCATGCTAGAAGGCTAGCCTGCAGACTTAACTAGCTGATTTGAAAACCTAGCCTGCTGGCTAGCAAGCTGATTTATCTAGCTAGCTACCTACCTAGCCAGCTGGATAGACAGCTGATGAAACTAGCAGACAAACCAGCTAGCCCGTTGGCTAGCCAGCTTACTTAACTAGAAGACATCACTATCTAGCCATGTAGATATCTAGCTGACTTAAGTAGCTAGCTACCTAACATACCAGTTGGTAAACCAGTTGATTTAATTAGCTGTATTAACTAGCTAGCCAGCTAGCCAACTCACATAACCACCTCAGTGGTTGGCCAGCCAGCTGATTTGATTAGCTGAATTAACTAGCTAGCTACATAGTGAGACAGCTGACTTAAATGGTTGGCTAACTAGCTAGCTACCTAGCTACCAGCTGATTCAAACTTTTAGCTAACTAGCTAGCTACATAGCTAACAAGCTGACTTAAATAGTTAGCTGCGTAGCTAGCTAGCTTATTTAACCAGC
>NW_007047685.1:0-435 GCF_000164805.1 Carlito syrichta
AACAGTGTAACCCTGGAGAATATTACACTTTATCCATATTGATACAAACCACTGACATATAATTATTTTTTAAAAATTATATATTTAAGAATGGAAGAAAATGTCTCTTAAGAGGGGATAAAACACTTTAAGCACTTGTAAATAAAACACTACACACACGCGTGCGCGCGCACACACACACACACACACACACACACACACACACACACATGTATAAATATAAGTCCCCTACATATGAACCTTCAGGTTGCAACCTATCAAAGATACAAATGTGTGTTTGCATGTCCAATCGTGTATGTTAGTTCACATGTCTGGCATACATTGCCATGTGTGTGCAAGGTACTGTAATGGAAGATTTAAAATGTTTTCAAGCCAGGCTCTGTGGCTCAGCCTGCAATCCCGCGCCTTTGGGAGGCTGAGGTGAGTGGATTGCCT
>NW_007047686.1:0-434 GCF_000164805.1 Carlito syrichta
ACCAAGGGCACACAAGTTCAGTTAGAAGATACCTTATTTGAGACACTCCACCATGGAGAGTAGAAGAGACTTGCATGTACCATAACATGGACTGTCTCTGGCTGGACTGATAACCTGGAACCCAAGCTCTGGGCTGCATCTCTCTAGTCTTGAGACTGGGAGAATGGCCTGTGCCATGTTCAGTTAGTTACTTCTCTTTCCCTTAGAGATTTGACTCAATGGCCCCTGTCTTTTCCAGATGTGATATACACAAAGACTTTCTTTGTGTTATCTGCCTCTGTTCACATGTCTTTGTTCTTTGACTCAACTGTGGAGGAAGAATTGACATGGATGATGGCTGGTGTGTTTTGAGCTAGATTTTATGCAAAATATTATTTTCCAGGGACTAGAATACAGAAATAAGTACCTTTATAACTTTACACGTCTAGCCCCGA
>NW_007047687.1:0-464 GCF_000164805.1 Carlito syrichta
AAGAGGCCAAGGAGTTAAACCTTTAAGTGGAAGAGGAGCACCTGTGAACAGAAGTGACCTTCTCCCAGACTGAAGAATTGAGAGATCTGGTCCAGGATAACAGTCAAGTCGGGAGGGCCCGGCTTATGGTACATATGGGTCTCTTCTACTCTCCTTGGTGAAATGTCTCTACTACAGTGTCTGCCAATGAAACTGGTCTGCACTATGGTTCCCCATATTACACACATACTCATACACATGTGCACACAAAACACTTGAGCTAGTCTTCCAACTAAACTGGTCTGCACCACCATTCCTCATAATACACACATATTCATACACATGTGCACATGTGTATGAGTGTGTATTATGTATAGCATTACATGTATATCAGGTATAGCATCACATGCTCTCTGAGGGCTGCGACCCATGAGACATCATCTGCATAACAAGGGCCTTGGCTTCCCCAACCCTGTTATTTTAAG
>NW_007047688.1:0-433 GCF_000164805.1 Carlito syrichta
CACCTCGACTCCAGACCTCCTGTTTGGATGGGTGAGGAGATGGGGTCTCCCTGCGTGGCCCAGGCTAGACTTGGGATTCTGGGCTTAAGTCATCCTCCCACCTCGGCCTCCCAGAGTGCTGGGATTCTAGGCATGGGCTGCCTTGGCAGGCCTTCTGGTTCATTTTTTATGAAGGATGGAGGCCAGACTCAGGGGGTCAGACTCCTCATCCCAGTGCTTTGGGAGGCCAAGCCAGGGGCCAGCCCAAAACTGCATGCTGAGAACTGCCTGGGCAACTTGGCAAGACCTCGTCTCAACCCTCCATCCCAAATGAACATGGCATGGTGACACACGCCTATTTTTCTGGTTCTTCGGAAGACCGGTGAAATGCTCACTGGAGCCTGGCAGACCAAGGCTGTGGAGGCCAGGAGCAAGCTCCCTCCCTAAAGTCTGG
>NW_007047689.1:0-745 GCF_000164805.1 Carlito syrichta
ATAAATGTGTCTTCCCAATTTAGCATTGGTTAAAGGCTATGGTGAGTCCAATACAAATGACCAGAACACTGAGTTTTGTCATTCTACCAATAAAAAGCCCTGTTATTCATTATTCATATTTTAATATAAATAAGTAGAATCTAAGAGGCTAATAAGTTCCCCCTGAAGCTTCAGAAAAGCATCAGACATACAGCTAACTCTTCAACAGGTAAGAACCTAACCAAGAAAACCTTGAAAATGTTAATTACTCTTTGTTCTGTGCTGACCAAGATCAGTGCCCCAATCTACAGGAGTTTTTGCCAATCTCACATTTTCTTGCTAAAGCAGATTCCACAGAGGACTTGAAAACACCACACACACACAGATACACGAACACACACACACACACACACCCCTGAATCAGTTCACCTGTGAAATACTAGGCTTAAAAATTGTTAGAATTCTCTCCCACAATCCTATATGATTTAGATACATTTCTGAAGTTTTAAGTTAATTGCCATCACAATTTTGCATATTATTATCACTGTACAGTGATCATAAGGATATATCTATTGTTTTAAATAATACAACAACAAACACAATGCAAATCCAGTCCATAGATCAATTGCCTGAGAGTCTGCCCATCTGGTACAATTTGAAGAGAGATAAACGTCATTTTTATTATCCATTTTTGTTATTTTCAGTCATGGACACTGGAAAAGTTTACACACTGACCTACCTGAGGGTCAGTTTACCTAACTGATAT
>NW_007047691.1:0-2074 GCF_000164805.1 Carlito syrichta
GAATAGCATTGAATGGAGAGGAATGAAAGGAAAGGAATGGAATGAAATGGAATGGAATGGAGAGGAATCGAATGGAATGGAGACGAATGGAATGGAGATGAATGTAGTGGATAGGATTGGAATGCAATGGAATGGAGAAGAATGGAATACAATGAAATGAAATGGAATAGAGAGAAATGGAATGGAATGGAGTGGAATGGAGTTGAGTGGAGTTGAATGGAATGGAATGGAGTGGAATGGAATGGAAGGGAGAGTAATAGAATGGAATGGAGGGTAATGGAATGGAAAGGAATGGAGAGAAATGGAATGTTGTGGATAGCAATAGAACGGAATGAAATGGAATGGAATGGATTGAAAGGACTGGGATGAAGTGGAATGGAATGGATAGTTATGGAATGGAATGGAGAGGAATGGCGAGAAATGGATTGGAGTGGAAAGGAATGGAATGGAATGAAATGGAATGGAATGGAGTTGAGGGGACTGCAATGAAGTGGAATGGAATGGAGATGAATGGAGTGGATTGGAATGCAGTGGAATGGAATGGAGTCTAAGGAATAGAGGAGAGTGAATTCGAAAGGGAATGGAATGGAATGGAGAGGAATGGAATAGAATGGAATAGATATGAATTAATGCAATGAAATGAAATGGAAGGGAGTGGAAAGGAATGGAATGGAGAGGAATGGAATGTAGTATAATGGAACGGAATGGAATGGATTGGAGAGGAACAGAATGGAAAGAAATGGAATGAAATGGACATGAATGGAATGGAATGAAATGGAATGGAAGGATGTGGATTGGAATGGAATGTAGAGTAATGCAATGGAATGGAGAGATATGGAATGGAAAGGAATGGAATGGAATGGAATGGAGAGGAATGGAATGGAATGAAATGCAATGGAATGAAATGGAATGGAATGGAGAAGAATTGAATGCAATGGAATGGAGAGGAATGGAAGGGCTTGAATTAGAATGGAAAGGAATGAAAAGAAATGGAAACGAGAGCAATAGAATGGAGTGGAATGGAATGAAACGGAATGGATTGGAATGAAATGGTGAGTAGTGAAATGGAATAGAGAGGAAAGGAATGGAATTGATTGGCAGGGAATGGAGTGGAGTGGAATGGAATGGAATGGAGTGGAATGGAATGGAATGGAATTAAAAGGAGAGGAATGGAATGGAGAGGACTGGATCGGAAAGAAATGGAGTGGAATAGAACGGAGAGAAATGGAAAGTTTAGTAATGGAATGGATTGGAGAGAAATAGAATGGGAGAAATGGAGGGGAGTCTAATGGAGAGGAAAGGAATGAAGCAGAAAGGTATTGAATGGAATAGAATGGAATGGAACGCAGTGGAATGGAATGGAATGGAGAGAATGGAGAAAAATTGAATGGAATGGAATGGAATGGAGAGGAATGGATGGAAAGGAGAATAATGGAATGGGATGGAGAGGAATAGAATCAAATGGAGTGGAATGGAATTGAGTGAAATGGAAAGGAAAGGAATGGAGAACAATGGAATGTCATTGAATGAAGGGGAATGGAATGGAAAGGAGAGGAATGTAATGCAATGGAGAGGAATGGAATGAAATGGAATGGTATGGAATGGAATGGAATGGATGGAATGGAATGAACGGTGAGTAATGGAGAGGAATGGAATGGAATGGAGAAAATGGAATGGAATGGAATGGAATGGAATGGAGAAGAATAGAATACAATGAAATGAAATGGAATGGAATGGAACGGAAGGGATTGGAATGAAATGGTGAGTAGTGAATTGGAATACAGTGGAATGGAATGGAATTGATTGGCAGGGAATGGAGTGGAATGGAATGGAACAGAATTGAAAGGAGAGGAATGGAATGAAATGTGATGGAGAGGAATGGAATAGAGTGGAGACGAAATCAATGGAATGGATTGGAGAGGAATGGAAAGGAATTGAGAGGAATGGAATGATATGGAAAGGAATGGAATGGAATGGAATGGAATGGAGAGGAATGGAATGGAGAGAAATGGAATGGAATAGAATGGAGAGCAATGAAATAGAAATGAAAAGAATGGAATGGAGAGGAATTGAT
>NW_007047692.1:0-444 GCF_000164805.1 Carlito syrichta
CCATTCCACTCCACTCCATTCTATTTCATTCCTCTCCATTCTATTCCTTTTCAATCCATTTCATTCCATTACTTTCCATTCCATTCCATTCTATTCCTCTCCTCACCATTCCTATGCAATCCATTCCATTCCTTTCCCCTCCATTCCATTTCATTCTATTCCATTCCCTTCTTTAATATTCCATTCTTCGCCATTCAATTTCATTCCATTCCATTCCTTTTGATTTCATTCCATTCCATTCCTTTCCATTCCTTTCCGTTTCAATCCTCTCCATTCAATTTCTTTCCATTCCATTCTGTTCCACTCCACTCCATTCCATTCCAATCCACTCTATTCCATTCCTTTACTTTCCTCTACATTCCTATTCATTCCATTCTCTTCCATTCCATTTCTCTCCGTTCCATTCTATTCTTCACATCCATTCTTCTCCAGTTCATTCCTTTC
>NW_007047693.1:0-577 GCF_000164805.1 Carlito syrichta
CTCCAGTGGTTTTCCAGCAGCCTTGAATCAAATATTAGCCAGTGTGTATTCCTGCTTATAGGAGGGGCAAAGCAGGGAAGATATTTTCTTCTACTGTGTTCCTGACAAGCTAGAGTTATGAAAAAAGAGGTGCATTCCTTTTACAGCTAGAATAGGGAAAGGGGATTTGAAATTGCATCGGAGAGGGATCCTGAAATGTAAAAGATAATCAACAGATGAAAAGCCCAGAAAGCTCCTTCTGGTAATTCCCCTGGAGATAGCCTGATCTAGGATACTGAGACAACCCTCTTAAGTAATAGATAGAAAGGAAATAAGATTTATTAATAACATTCATTAATAAGGTTAATTGTTCCAAAAATGGAGGTCAGTAGTTCTCAACATTGACTGCCCATTAGAATCCCATTGCTCAGGCTACAACTGAACCAATTAAGTAAAAGCCTCTGGAGGTGAGACCCAGACATTAGTCTTTTTAAAAAATGTCCCCAGCAGATGCCAAGTGCAGACAAGTAGAGAACCCCTGATTTAAGCATATTTGAGAAAGACAGATTGAGAAGATCGGCACAGATTATTTGGAACA
>NW_007047694.1:0-430 GCF_000164805.1 Carlito syrichta
CAATTTGTTTTTGAAAAATTGTATTTTTAAACATTTTGTATCTCTGTAACCAGCCTGTTAAAATGACAAGCCAAAACATTTTTCCTGGTTGATATACATCATTTAATGTATCATGTCTTCCACTGATGGCCATGGCAACTTTACAACCTGACAAATGAACAACAGACTAACAATTAACTCACAGCAGCCGATCATGCCTGCTGTCCCACGGCTAATCATAACTGCCTAACCACTGACTTGCATTAATAGTTAACATTGTTCAAACTATATTTCCTCATTATGAATCAATGAGGAGACTGAAATTATACTAGGCTTTTTTGTTCTTCTGTGGTGTACAGGTTTGGATTGTAATTGCCTTTTAAGATGGTTATCAAGTATTTAAATAGCTGCTACCATGAACAGTAGATTCTATGCATACACCCCCCCCCCC
>NW_007047695.1:0-519 GCF_000164805.1 Carlito syrichta
GCTGACCTGATGGAAAGCAAGCGAGCCCACTAATTAGCTGACCAACTAGCTGAGTTGTTAACTGACTAGATAGCTAAGTAACTAGCTGATTTGCTAGCTGACAACTAGTTACCTGACTAGCTAGCTGGCTAACTATCTGAAATAACTAGCTAGCAAACAAGCTATCTATCTGTCTAGCCAGCTGATTTAACTAGCTAGATAGTGGCTAGTTAGCTGGCTAGCTGACTTATCTAGCTAATTGTCTAGCTAGCTGACTTAACTAGCTGAGGAGGTAGTTGACTGGCTACCTGGCTAGCCAGCTGGCATAACAAGCTAGCTATCTTGTGAGCTAGATGACTAGGCAGCCGGATAGCTAGCTAGCAGGCTGACGAGCTGGCTAACCAGCTAGCATAGAAGGCCAGCCGGTTGGCTGGACAGTCGGATGGCCAGCCAGCTTACCTAGCCAGCCACCCTGCTGGTCAGCCGGCTAGCCAGCCGGTTTAACTAGCTGGCCACCTAACTGACCAGCCTGCTAATCTG
>NW_007047696.1:0-426 GCF_000164805.1 Carlito syrichta
CATGTAAATACATTTTAAAGGTATACACACACACACACACACACACACACACACACACACACACATATATTATTGTTATTGCTATTATTTTTTTCCCTAGGGATCCATGGCAATGTTGGAGCTTGGAGAGGTTATGTAGTTTGTTGAAAGTTACCTAACTTTGGAATAACTGATAATTACCATAGCTGGGACTCACACAGATATGTGTGGTAGAAACATTTACCGCTGATCAAATACCTGTGTGCTCCTTCACTTTTCTCTGGTCTGTTGCAGTTAGTCAAAGGATTGTAGCTAGTTCTAACTAATACTAATACATATGTCACTTCTGAGTCAGTGAATAATCCTCTATTGCTTCAGTTGCCATGTCAGTTAACATTTCCAGTGGTAGATTGCCATGGTACAAATGTTTGTGCTCCCCCAAAATTC
>NW_007047697.1:0-2149 GCF_000164805.1 Carlito syrichta
CATATCTGGCCAACTGTCTATCCAACTGACTTATCTAACTGACTTTAGATAGCAAGCTCGCAAGCCAACTCACTTAACTAGCTAGATACCTACATAGCTTGCAGGCTAGCCAGCTGACTTAACTATCTGACTTGAATAGCTAGCCTGCTGGTTAGCAAGCTAACATATCTAGCTAGCTACCTTCCTAGCCAGCTGACTAGACAGCTGACGAAATTAGCTGACTTAACCAGCTAGACAGTTGGCTAGTCAGCTGACTTAACACGCTGACATCCCTAGATAGCCACGTGCCTATCCAGCTGACTTAACTAGCTAGGTACATACATTGCCAGTTTGCTAGCCAGTTGCTCTTAACTAGCTGAATTAACCAGCTAGCCAGCTGACTAGCCAACTGATTTAACTAACTTGCTACTTAGATATCCTTCTGGCTAGCAAACTGACTTAACTAGCTGAGTTAACTACCTAGCTACCTAGCTGGCCAGCTGACCTATATAGTTAGTAACTAGCTAGTTACCTAGCTAGCCTGCTGACTTAAATGGTTATCTAACCAGCTAGCTACCTAGCTAACAAACTGACTTAGTTAGTGGCCTAGCTAGCTTGATGACTTAACCAGTTAGCTAACTAGTAAGCTTACTCGTTATCTAACGTGCTAGCAAGCAGACTTAATCATCTGACTTAACTCATCAGCTTAAGAGCTAGCTAGCTGATTCATCCAGCTGACTTAATTCGTTAGGTAACTAGTTAGCTGACTCAACCTGCTGACAACCCGTTAGTTAACTAGCTAACTACTTCACTCAACCTGCTGACTTAACCCATTAGCTAACTAGCAAGCTAACTGTCTTAGCCATCTGACTAAATTAGAAAGCTGACTTAGCTATCTTACTTAGCTACTTAGCTAGCTGACTTACCTGGCTGACTTAAGAAGATAGCTAGCTGACAACTACCTGAATTAAATAGTTAGCTAACTAATTAACTGCTGAATAACTAGCTGCTTTAACAATTATCTAACTAGTTAGGTAGCAGACTTAAGTAGCTGATTTAACTAGATGGCTAACAAGATAGCTATCTTTCTTAACTAGTTAGTTAATGAGTTAGCTAACTATTTTAACTAGTTGATAAATGAGTTAAATAGCAGACTTAACTACTTTTTTAACGAGTTAGCTAGGTGAATTAACTTGTGGGCTAACAAGTCGGCCGACTACTTAGATTGTTTAACACATTGGCTGCCTACTCGGCCGACTTGCTAGCTGGCACAATGAGTCGGCTGACTAATCAGCCAACTAGTTAGCTGGGTTAACAAGATGACTGACGATTTGGCCCACTAGTTAGCAATGGTAACTAGTTGCTGCTCGGTTACTGACCTATCTAGTCGGACGACTAGTTTGCCAACAAGTTAGCTGACCTAACTAGTTGGACGACTATTTAGCTGTGCTAATTTGTCAGCTGACGAGTTGGCTGAATAGTCGGATGATTGTTTAGCTCACTTTACTACTTCGACGACTAGTTGGTGGACCGGTTGCCCGACTAAACTACTCAGCTTCGTGTAAGCCAACAGGTGAGCTGACTTAACTAGTTGGTGGGTGAGAGGGCTGACTGGTCAGCTGACTTAAGTCGGCCAGCGAATGAACTGACTTGTAAGTTGACATAACTAGTCGGACTCCGAGTGAGCTGACTGGCCAGCTGACTTAACTAATCTGCTGGTGAGTGAGCTGACTGGTGAGCTTACTTTAGTTGGCTGGCAAGTGAGCTGACTGCTCAGAAGACTTAACTAGTCGGTTGGCGAGTGAGCAGACCAGTGAACAGAATTAACTAGTTGGCTGTCTAGTGAGCCGGTGGGTGAGATGACTTAACTAGCCAGTCAACAAGAGAGCCATTGGTGAGATGACTTAACTAGTCGGCTGGCGAGCAAGCCAAATAATTAGCTGTCCTGTTGGACTGTGAGCAATCTGATGAGTTAGTTGAACTTTTGGCTGCTGAGTGAGTCATCTAGTATGCTGACTGGTTGGCATGTGAGGGAGCAGACTATTAGCTGACCTGATGGAAAGTGAGCGAGGCCACTAGTTAGCTGACCAGCTTGCTGAGTTGCTAGCTGACTAGTTAGCTAAGTAATTAGCTGATTTGATAGCTGTCTTAACTAGAGAGCTGACTAGCT
>NW_007047698.1:0-425 GCF_000164805.1 Carlito syrichta
CAGAATCAAAAAGAGCCTCTCCTCATGGCTTTCTCAGAGCTTCAGCGGTCATAACCACTAAGCAGAAAGGGCTTCACTGGAGCTGTTTCCATGCACAGATCAAGTGCTGAGGAGAATGAAAGCAGTTAGATACCTAATCCAGGCTAAATGCACATAGTCCCTTAGAAGACTATAGAATATGGAAGAAAAATGGGACCAAGTGGCACTCGCTCTCTCTCTCTGTGTGTATATCTCTCTGTGTGTCTCTCTGTGTGTCTCTGTCTCTCTGTCTCTCTCTCTCTCTCTCTCTCTCTCGTCTCTCAGACTTGAAGGAACAGGTAATCAAATACACACCTTCATTTCTCCTCACTTTGCGTGGGCGACATCACCTAAGAGAGTCTTAGAAGATAAACATAATGTGTCAACACACTCAAAATGTTTCCCTC
>NW_007047699.1:0-585 GCF_000164805.1 Carlito syrichta
CTAGTTGCCTGGCCTAACTAGTCACCCGATTAGATAGCTGAGCTAACTTCTCAGCTGACAAGTTGGCCGACTAGTCTGTCAACAGGTTAGTTGACATAACTATTTGGCCAGCTAACCAGCTGACCGGTTAACTGAATTAACTATTCGGCTGTTGAGTGAGCTGACTGGTCAGCTGACTTTAGTCAGCTGGCGATTGAGCTGATTGGTCAGAAGACTTAATTAGTCGACAGACGTTTGAGCCAACCCGTGAGCCGACATAACTAGTCGGTTGTCGAGTGAACCGATGGGTGAGCTGCCTTTACTAGACGGCCGGCAAACTAGCCGACCAGTGAGCTGACTTAACAAGTCAGCTGGTGAGCTAGCCGACTAGTTAGCTGACCTGTTGGCCTTTGAGCAAGCTGACAAGTAATTGACTGGTGAGCAAGCCAACTATTTTGCTGACCGGTTGGCAGGTGAGCGAGCTAACTAGTTACCTGACCTGATGGAAAGCCAGCAAGCACACTAGTTAGATGATCAGCTAGCTGAGTGTCTAGCCTACTAGTTAGCTAAGTAAAGCTGATTTGCTAGCTGACTCAACTAGCTAGC
>NW_007047700.1:0-425 GCF_000164805.1 Carlito syrichta
CCTTTTTTTTTTTTTTTTTTGAGTCGGGATCTTACTTTGTCACCCAGGCTGAAGTACAGTGGCATGATTATGGCTCACTTTAGCCTCTACTTCCTGGGCTCCAGCGATCCTTCCACTTCAGTCTCCTAAGTAGGTGGGACTACAGGCACACACTATCACGCCTGGCTAAGTATTTTATTTTTTGGAGGGATGGGGTCTTACTGTGTTGCCAAGGCTTGTCTCAAACTCCTGGGCTCAAGTGATCCTTCCACCTCGGCCCAAGTGCTGGGATTATAGGCGTGAGCCACCACACCTGGCCTGTAAATAGTTTTTGAGTTTCTGTTTTCATTTCTTTTGGGTATATACTGAAAATTAGAATTGCTGGATCACATGGTAATGCTCTGTTTATGGTTTTTTGTTTTGTTTTGTTTTTTTGAGTTGGAGTC
>NW_007047701.1:0-711 GCF_000164805.1 Carlito syrichta
CACCCGCCCCCGCCCCCTCCTGGGCTCGGGGGCGGGGTGGACTGCCTGGTCCCGCCCTGCGCGGGCCACAGGCAACAACGGCGAGATTGGGGGCGGGGATCCCTCGCCGCCCAGAGGACCTGGCGCTCTCGGGTCCTGGATCCCTGGATCCCCATCCTCCCCACATGGCCTGAGCCCCTGGCCCACCTGCCCTGGCCGGCTCAGCCTGCATGGCGACTCAGGAGTGGCTTGCAGGTCATTTTGTTTTTGTTTCTTCAATGAAAAAAGACCTCCAAAGGGAAAGGTTTTGCCAGTGTGGAAGAGGCGAAACAAAAACTGGCAGAAACACTCAAAGACATCAACGTGGACAGGTTCAAAACTGTTTTGAGAGATGGGAAAAACATCTCCACAGGTGTGTCACATCCAACGGAGAGGACGTTGATGGTGTCTGAAGCATAAACATGTATGAATTAATTACAATTTTTTATAAATAAATTCCGTTTGGGGGAGTCCAATTCTGTTTTTGGGAGGTCCCTCTTGTGCAAGGACAACACAATGTCATGTAAGTTTGGAGGAGAGCGTGTGAGTGGGGGTGTTGTGAGGACCAAAATGTCATGGGGCCTCAGTGAGTATCCCCGGACAACACTGTGCAGTACACAAATTTCAGAGATACCAACATCAACGAGCTTGGCTCCGCCTTCCTGGCCCCTCCCTCCCTCCTCTTCTCCCCAA
>NW_007047702.1:0-721 GCF_000164805.1 Carlito syrichta
CTGTTTTAGTAGTTGGTAAATGAGTTAACTGGCTGACTTAACTAGTTGGATAATGAGTTAATAAGGTTTCTTAACTTGTTGGCTGACCAGTCACCCGACTAGTTAACTGGTTTAACACGTTGGCTGACTACTCGGCCTACTTATTACCTGGCTTAACAAGGTGGCCCAATAGTTGACCGACTAGTTAGTTTGTTCAACGGGTTGACTGATGAGTTGGCCCCCTAGTTAGCACGATTAACTAGTTGGCTGGCTGGTTTCCTGACCTAATTAGTCAGCCAATTATTTGGCTGACTAGTTGGCTGACAACTATTTGGTCGCCTAGTTAGCAGAGCTAACTTCTCAGCTCCCAAGTTGGCCGACAAGTCGGCCGATTGGTTATGTGAAATAATTAGTTGACCCGCTACTTGGCCGACCGCTTAGCTTACTTAACTAGTCAGCCAGCGAGTTAGCCGGCTGGTCAGCTGAATTAACTAGTTGTTCGGCAAGTGAGCCGACTGGTCAGCTGAATTAACTATCCAGACGGCCAGTGAGTCAACTGTTCAGGTGACTTAACTAGTCGGCCAGTGAGTGAGCTGACTGTTTGCTGACTTAACTATTCATCTTGCAAGTGAGCTAACTGGTCAACTGACTTTAGTAGGCTGGCTAGTGAGTTGACCGGTCAGAAGACATAACTAGTCATCCAGTGATTGAGCCGACAGATGAGCCCTCTTAACCAGTCAGT
>NW_007047703.1:0-519 GCF_000164805.1 Carlito syrichta
GCCAGCTGAATAGCTAGCTAGCTAGGTAGTTAATTCAGCAGGCAAGCCAGCAGTCTGTGTCGGTAGGAAGCTGGTTAAGTCAGCTAGCTGGTCACCCGACTAGCTGGAGATGTCAGTTAGTTAAGTCAGCTGGCTAGACAGTTGGCTAACTAGTTATGTCAGATAGTTGAGTCAGCTGGCTAGCCAGCTTGTTAGCTTGATAAGTCAGCGAGTTAATTCAAGTGGCAAGCCAACTGGCTAGCTAAGTATCTTGACAGTTAATTCAGCTGGCTAGCCAGCTGCCTAGCAGGTTTAGTCAGCTAGTTAAGTCAACTGGGTAGCCACCTGGCTAGGTAGGTAGCTAGCTAATTAAGTCATCTGGCTAGCCGGCTGGCCAGCTAGTAAAGTCAGTGAGTTAAGTGAGCTGGGTTGCCAGCTGGCTAGCTAGGTGGCTAGTTACTTAAGCCAGCTGGCTAGCCAGATGGCTCTCTCGTTAAGTCAGATAGTTAAGTCAGCTGACTAGCCAGCTGGCTAGCTAGG
>NW_007047704.1:0-800 GCF_000164805.1 Carlito syrichta
GACAGCTAGACAGCTGGGTAGCTAGCTATATCAGCCTGTTATTCAGCTGGCCAGCTATGTAGCTAGCTAATTAAGTCAGCTAGCTATGTCAGCTGGCTAGTTAAGTCAGCTAGATACTTCAGTTAGCTAGCTATATAGCTAGCTAGGGCATCTAGCTAGCTATTTCAGCTAGTAAATTCAGCAGGCCAGCTAGGTAGCTACATAGTTAAATCAGCTAGTTAAGTCAGATTCCTAGCTGGGTAGCTTACTAGTTAAATCTTTTGGCTAGCCAGCTAGTTATCTAGTTAGGTCATCTAGTTAATTCAGCTCGCTAGCTAGCTGGATAGCTAGGTAGCTAGATAGTTAAGTCAGCTGGCAAACATGCAGGATACGTATGTAGCTAACTAGTTAAGTCAGCTGGCTAGCCACCTGGCTTGCTAGTGTTGTCAGCTAGTTAAATCAGCTGGTTAGGCAGCTGGTTAACAAGTTAAGTAACCTAGTTGAGTCAGCCAGCTTGCCAGCTGGCTACCTGGTTAAGTCTGCTAGTTTATACAAGTGGCTAGCCATACACTAGCTAGTCAGCTAGCTAGTTCAGTCAGCTGCCTAGCCAATTGGTTTGCTGGTTACATCAGCTAGTTAAGTCAGCTGGCTATCCACCTGGCTAGGTATGTAGCTAGCTAATTAAGTCAGCTGGGTAGAGGGCTGGTTGGCTAGGTAATTCAGCAAGCTATGTGAGCTTTTTAGTCAGCTGTCAATCTATTTGGCTAGCAAGTGAAGCCAGCTTGCTAGCAGGATGGCTATCTAGTTAAGTCAGCTAGTTA
>NW_007047705.1:0-915 GCF_000164805.1 Carlito syrichta
TTCATTTCCATTCTATTGCATTCCTCTCCATTCCATTTCTTTGCATTCCTCTCCATTCCATTCCATTCCATTCTTCTCCATTTCACTCTTTTGCATTCCATTCCAATCCTCTCCATTCGATTCTATTTTAATCAATTCAATTCCTTTCCTTTCCTCTCTGTTCCATCCGTTCCATTCCCCTCGTTTCCATTTCCTTCCATTCCATTTCATTTCTCACGATTCTATTCCATTCTTCTTCACTCCATTGCAATCCATTCCATTGCATTCCTTTCTAATTATTTCCATTCCATTCCTTTTCTCTTCATTCCATTCCTCTCCATTCCATTACTTTCCCTTCCATTCCATTCCACTCCATTCAATTCCATTCCGTTCCTCTACATTAGATTCCAATCCATTTCATTCCACTGCATTTCATTTCAGTCCACTCCATACCATTACATTCCTCTCCATTCCATTCACTCCGTTCCATTTATATCCATTCCTGTCCATTCCATTCCATTCCATTCCATTCCCTTCAATTATAATCCATTCTTCTCCATTCCCTTACATTAAATCCTCTCCATTCCATTCTAATCCATTACTCTCCATTCCATTACATTCCTCTCCGTTGCATTACATTCCTCTCATTTCCATTCCATTCCATTCCACTCGTCTTCATTCAATGACATTCCTTCTTTCTCCATTCCTTTCCTTTCCATTCCATTCAATTCCATTCCGCTCCATTCGATTCCATTCCTCTCCTTCCCATTCCATTGTTCTCCATTCCATCCATTCCTCTCCATTCCATTCCTCTCCATTCCATTCCACTCCATTCCATTCCAGTCCATTCCTCTCCATTCCATTCCTCTCCATTTTCTACCATTCCTCTCCATTATATTGCATTAAATTCCCTTCCATTCCTCTCCATTCCAGTCC